>NC_141992.1:54307087-54612699 GCF_049901715.1 Pseudonaja textilis | reverse complement strand
TTGCTGGATAACACTGTCCTGGCAAATTTAGATAAACAGAGTTGTAAAACATCGCCATCAAAATACTAAATTGACTATCCCATGGGATCTTTTACTAGCATTTTAAAAAAATAGTTAAGATTCTGCAAGTCAACTCTATTTATTCATTTTGTGAATTTGGTAAATCTTCAACTTTCTAATAATTTATCAGCCAGTAAAAGATAATATTTTACACTGCCTGCTTTTCCTTCTTCCATCGTCATCAATTAAGAACATAATGCAGTTATGGTTAAGGGGACATCGCTATTAATTCAATCTTCCTCCAAATTACTATGTAGGAAATGGGGGAACAGAAAGCAAGAAAAGCTAATGACAAGGAATATAAGAATAAATAAATAAATGTAATTTAGAATAGATTCTGCATATCTTAATATGGTACATCAAATTGCAACTCTAATAGTATAATGTTCTATTATAATCTTGTGCGTCATTTGTCTTGTCCACTATATATCCATCTATAAAAGGAATAGCTATTACAGTCAGATCAGAGAAGGCTTGCAGGACATACAATAGAATCCATTATGATTCAGAAATTGTAGTCTACAAAGTGGTACTCATGGTTCTCACCAATAACTGTTGTTGTGGTCCTCAGGAATATTGTTGTTATCAACCTTAATCTATCCACTTTAGGCCTCTTTGTTAAAGTATATCGATGATAGTCTCCCATAATGTTGACTTTGGGCTGATAGCTAGATGTTTTCACCTTGTCAATTTAGGGACAAAAGACAGTGATTAATCCTAAATCACCACGACTGCTTTTGTGTACTGTACAAGGAGAACTACAACCTGGATCTCCCTTATTCTAACCAGCACCTTAATCACTACACCACACTGGCTTTCAATTGTGTTCTATGAATGTGCAAACAAAACAAACCAACAAGAAAGGCACAATAAAAAAAACCTTAGATATCACTAAATAGATTTATTTAGATTCCAGAGAACCAAAAGTGCTTTTGTTGACAGTGGATCCAAATGTTTTTGTGTTCACTAGGAAAACCAGGTAATTGACACAAAAAGACATCCAAAACAAATAAAACTATAAAATATAACGTGCTCCTATCATAGACCAGAAATATCACACCAAAAAGTGATTATACTGCAAATGTTCTCCCAAGGAAACTTATGTTGGAAAACATCACCAGCTGAGAATTGTATACTGGTATGTAATGCTCTTTTTTCAAGTTCAGAGAAGTGCAAAAGATCCTTATCATCCTTGATCCCGTATACTATAGAATAACCACATAGGCCTGGAGGTTCTCATAAAACAAAGAAAGCCAGACTTATTTACAGACAAAGGTCAAAAGCTGTTCTGCTGCAGCTGTTCTTAATGACCAAAAACTACCAATTAAAAAAAAAAAAGTTCAATTCAACAAATGGAAACATAGTAAGTCCATTAAAATGTCACTAATTTCTGACACAACCCATTCAATGAATGAAAACCCTTTTCCTGCCTTATTATTTCCAATTTCTTTCATATAATACCTGGCATCATACCCAAAAAATTCATTGAAAAAAACATTGAATATGATCATATAGCATTGTTGAATTAATTTAGAAGCATTTAAAATGGTCTGTGAAAACGTCAATTTTTACTCCTAATGTCCCCACAGTGATCTAGCCATACAATTTTCTTGCAAAAATATGAATGGTTTTGCCATTGCCTTCTACCATAATTTTTTGTTTAAAACATTCGCAGTCAAGTTTACAAACTTGATCCAACTCTAGCTATCATTTTCAAGATCAGCAGAGGATGCTATAACCTGCTGTGATTAATCATAGTATCATACAATAAAGTTGAAAGTTATATTATAACCTCTAAAATCCCCAACTAATACGATTAGAACATATGGGAATGTAAGGATAAAATGAAAAAAAAAATCTCATTTAGTTGTAGTCATTAGGTACATACACTGTTCCCTGTTTATTTTTGCATCATTAAAACAATATTGCATAGCTCTGAAATTCATTTTAACTAAGGTAAATATTTCATCACGTATTTAGGACATTATAGTAAGAAAATTAGGTATTACAAAGGATCAGTCACTTACTTTGGAAAGATGGCAGTCATCAAAGCAGAAGCATACCCAGGCTTGCAAACACCCTCTGACATATTACCGTATTTTGATACTAGCTCTGGAGGCCTGTAAAAAATAATATGTGTTATGATCATCCTAAGGAAAAAATAAAAAGTAGATCAATTAAATACTTTTATCATTAGTTTTTCTGAACAGCAGCAACAGGAACAGAAAAGTCTTATGAAATTAAAATAGGATGTCATCAAATTCTACCATGTGGCTTCAGGTATGTAGCATATTTCCTAGCTATTATTTGGACTCCAAAAATATAAAGAAAAATATTACCAAACTTTTTGTTGTGGTATTAGTATATAATACTATATTACTATGTAATTTTATTACTTTGTAAACCAGTAAACTAGTACTGAGTTTCATTTACTACTATGGAAATGTTATAATGCCATGATGGTGAACCTATGGCACATGTGCCGGAAGTGGCATGCAGAGCCATCTCTGCATGTACGCGAGCCATCACCCCAGCTCATTTCCACTGCGCATGCGGGGACGCCTCCTGCCAGCCAGCTGATTTTCGGGTATCTGCTGCGCATGTGCTGGGGGGCGGGGCACATGCAGGAGAAATGCGCACGTGCACAAGGGGCAGGGGACTGCAGGGGGTCCCACACACATGCGCAGGGGGTGGGTCACGTGGGGCGATCCTGCGCACATGGAGGTGGGGGTCACACAGGGGATTGTGCATGCAGTGCATGGGTGCAGGCACACCATGCACATGCGCATTTTCAGCACTTGACAACAAAAAGGTTAGCCATCACTGTTGTAATGCAATACTAGTACCGAATAGTAAATCTAACCAAGTTACTATAAATTTCTTCCACCGACTTTGAAAATGGAGAGGATGTATACCATAACTCCGACATGATTTCCTTTTATCATTTTCTAAGAGCTCAGTCTCTTGCACAATCAGTGGATATATAAGAACTCCTCGACTTACAACCACAATGGAGTCTTGTTGCTAAGTGAGACATTTGTTAAGTGAATTTTGCCCCACTTTATGACCTTTCTTGGCACAGTTGTTATGTGAACCACTGCAATTGTCAAGTTAGTACTATAATTGTTAAAGGCATCTGCCTTCCTCATTGACTTTACTTGTCAGAAGATCGCAAAAGGTGATCATGATCCCAGGACACTGCAACCGTTATAAATAAGAATTAATTGCTAACTGTCCAAATTTTGATCATGTGACCATGGGGATACTGCAACGGTCATAAGTATGAAAAATGGCCATAAGGCTTCCGGGTTGCCAGGCTTCGGCGACAGCAGGGATTTGCGTTTCCTCACGATCCCTGCTGTGCTCGCCGTCTTGGTGCCTCCGATCCAGATGAATTTGGAGGATAAGGCTGCCCTGTAGAGGCAGCCGAAGATAGGGAGGATCTGGGAAGGGGTTTGGGGGTGTCGCAGACCCCCTCCTCACCCAGCTTAACCTCCTTTTCTCAAGGCAGTGTAGCGGCGGTCAGCAATGGCCGCCACCAAGAAGCTGGCAGCTGGAAAAGATTGCGCTGGAGGAAGGAGGAGAAGGAAGATTTAAACTGTGAAAGTGTTGGCTGTACCGGGAAAATAACAGCTTCTAAAACCCTGGAGTGGAATTGTTTATTGCCTGAAAGATACATTGTATCCCTAAGAAGAGAGACAGCGGTGGAGAAAGCTGCTAAGGGAAACCTTTTTTTTTTTCTACTTACTCTCCCACCCCACAGAAGTATCAAATGCAGAACTGGAAAATGCATTCGGCACCCAAGATATTTTAACCTGAAAATTATCAGAGAAAGGTCTTTGGACTTTGGACTTAACATCCTCAGAAATTGGAAAGCCTGAATTGGAGGTATGGATTTCTGAGCGTTTAAAGGGAAATTGTTGTTGTAAGTGGGGGGAGAGGAAAAAAACTTTTTGGAGCAGAGCTTGAAAAAGGAGGAGACTACCTAGAATTTTAAAGAAAGATACATTTTAATGGGAACCTTTTGATCAATCAGTAACCCCATAAAGAGAAATTGAAGAGGGTAAAAAAAAAGTATTGAAAGAAACAATGGACTTTGGACTTTTTAGTGACTTTGGAATTCTTTTGGAATTACTCTTGATCAAAAATATTTGGGTGGTTGTTTTTGAAGAAATCTTTCTCTTCAGGATGGCATTGCTTTTGGATGAATTAAAAACTCAATACCAAAAATATAAGAAAGAAGAGCAAGATGGAAAAGATTCTTGGGGCACTCTTTTTCAATTTTTAGAAATGGCGTTACGCACCTATGAAAAATTGACAACACAGCAGGACGACTGGAACAAAGAAGAAGAAGAAGCCATTTTGGATGAGCAATGGGTTCACTTTGGGGAGGAGGAGGAAGAGGAAAAGAAAAAGGGGATTTTAAGGGTAGAGAAAACAATCCAAAAAGAGAAAAATGAGATGAAAGCTGGATATAAGGTTAGAAAACAACAGAAAGTGAGTAAGCAGAAGAAGAAAAGTGGGGAGGAGAGACAAGGGGGGAAAAAAGGCAAGGAGAAAAATAAACAAATGAGAAAGGAGGGGATGAAAAACCTTAATGCTCGGAAGCAAGACAAAATCTATTTAGAGACAATGGGTAAATTTAAATGAAAAAGGGATTCTGGAAGGTACATAAAAGTGTGATTTTCTATGTGTATTCAGAGTAGAATGTGTATTAGTATGTATGATTTGCTCTTTTATGGTATTCCTGGTGGGTTATAGGCTTATATTTTGTAATTTTAGCCTATTTGCTTTTCTCATAAAGTTTTTTTTTTCTGTAATTTTAGAATGTACTAACCAGAATCTCAATATAATTTAAGTGTTATATTAAGTATTGTGAAGTTAGGGAAAAGAGTTAAAGGTGTTACTCCAATTAGTCTACAGGAGAGTATATTTAAAGAAAAAAGATGAATGGATAACTGTAAAAGAACAGACAAAAAATGTTAAGTACTATGAATTGTATTGAGATAAGATAAATAAAATATAATTAAGAAAGATAAAAGAGGGAAGAAGTTATACAGAAAATTGAAAATGGTAATAAGATATGGATTGACATATAAAGTAAATATTGTTTTTGAATTTGTGTCTGTGCGAAGAGTTTTAACCCGGGATTAAGCAGCTTTCAGAAATGAGGCTTTTTATGTTCTATGTTATGTATGTTTTGACTATTGTTTTTTTTAAAGGGCAAAAATTTTTGATTAGTAAGAAATATAATCTGGATAACAGAATGAAAAGGAGAAATTGGGATAGGATATGAAGATGAGCAGATAATGTAAATGCACATATTATATTTGGCACGTTTTATTGGTTCCTCCAGAAAGATTCTTTATTTTAATATGCCTTGATTATTTGTATGTTTTGTAAAGTCAACAAAATTTGTTCTTTTTAAAAAAAACAAAAACAAAAGCTAAAATAAGTCAGAGGAAAATAGAAGTGTGATGATTGAATAGCAGATGAACTAGAAAAGTAACGTTATTGAATAAGAGTAAAGAGAAATAATGTGAAATCTGTAAAAATGAAATTTATATGTTTACATTGAAATGAGATAAATTAGAAAAATGTGATATAAAAGAAAAAAGAAAAATGGCCATAAGTCACTTTTTTCAGTATCATAACTTTGAATGGTCACTAAATTAACTGTTGTAAGTCAAGGCTACCTGTATAAAAGACTGAATTTATATTCCAAATGAGTACAGTTACTATGGTGAAAACACAACTATTTTTGTCAGCTTCTTTTTCTATCTGTAGTCTTCATATAGTCAAAGACCTATGAATAATGAATGTATAACTTTCCCCAAATTTCAGTGCAAAATTTGAGTATAAACAGGAATAACAGTATTATTCATATAGAGGATGTTTAGAGAAAATCTGCTTCTTCACAGTATTCATGCATGACAAAGGAACCCAAAGTTTGAAGCCTGCATTTCCCAAACTGATGCTCTCCAGCACATTTAAACCACATTTGGACAATGGAAATGCAAGTAATGAGAAAGTCTGAAGTTAAAATTTAAATTATACTTAAGATAATATTCTTCTTTAAGATTTTTGGCTTTGGATACTTCCCTTAGCTATTATACGGTGTCCTGAGGATACCATTTAGACTTAAACAAATGCATTTAAGATATTGGCTAAAAAATATCTTTGTGTTTTCTTTCATTCATGGCAGTCTGATGGTCCTATTTGAGGAACAAATAACCAGTCTGGCAAATAAAGACACAATTGTATCTCAAGCTAAGTAGAAGTAGACTTATTGTTTTTCTAAGTATAATAAATAGTTCATATTTTGAGATGTCACAAGCAAAAATAAGTTTGCAGCCAACCACAACTACCAGTGCAGTTACTCAAGAGTTATCACATACCCCCATTTTGGCCAGTCTTGGCCAGTCTTTTATATTTCTCATTCCATGCAGTTTTATCCATTTGGTATATTTATGTGTCTGGATCTATTCATTACCAGACATGGTAATGATAGGGCCAACTGGGACATTTATAGCCACCTTAGTGTATAGTTACAAACTTGGATCAACAACATGCTTCAGAAGAAAAAGCAAAGACTCTTCCTCTTTTGTAATTGAAAGGATTACAGGTAGTCCTCGAGATACGACTATAATGGAGCCTGTCCATTACATGTTGCATGTTGCATCAGTCGTTAGGTGATACATCTCACCTAATGACCCTCCCATCCCTGCTCTCCCCGATGAATTATAAAATAACTGTGCGGGTTGTTAAATGGAGAATGGGGTGCCTCCTGGGTGGGAGAAGCTGTTGGAGACTTATTACAGGCCCAGGCTCGGGGGACAAACTGCTTCGTTTTGCTGCCTTGCAGTGGAGATCTCTCTAAGGAAGAAAATGAAGCAGTTTATCTGGTGGCCGCCATTTTGGCCTCACCCATTTGTGGGCTGGGACAAAATGGTGGCTGCATTTGGGTCACTGCTGCATGGCCCAGAGACAAACTGCATTGTTTTGCTGCAGAAGCTTTCTGTGGTGTTCAGAAGTTTCTGTAGCATTGTACAAACCTTCCTAAGGCAGTAAAATGAAGCCGTTTCTTTGGCAGCAACCATTTTGTCCTTGCCCACAAGCAGGTGGACAAAATGGGAGCCACATTTAGATTGCCAACACTTAGCTCAGAGACACATGGCCTACCCTGTTTCCCCGATATGAGGTCCAGAGAGTTTCAGAAGGAAGTGTGGGGCATGATGGATGTGTGGGGAGCAGGCCCAAACACTGCAGGGTCCTGGTGTACCGGGATGTGTGGAGAGAGGCAGGAGGGCACTGCCGCAACCCTGTGTGGGGTTGTAAGGATGAATGACTGCCAGTATGTGGAAGCCATCATAACTTTATAATGTTAGACTTCCCCCCAAAAAAAGCTATATACAACTTCAAAATTATGATAGCTGCTGCATAATTTCAAATGTTTGTTAAATGGCTTGTCGTACCTTGAGGATTATCTGTATGCAATTAATAAAATTATTACACAAATCCTATCACTTGTAAGATCTGACCATAAAACCCAAAAACATTGGTAGAACCGCTTATACCATAATTTAGGGGAGGCATAGAATTCTTCAGAATATTTCTGCTTTTTGTGTTTTTTTATTTTCATTTTGCCTAAAAATTGAAGCTTCTGACCACAGAAAAAATTGCTAAAGGAGGTGAATGTAGAATGATTAGAAAGCTTAATTTTCAAACCATAACAATTTTTAAATTTTTGCTTCATAAAATAAGATTTTATAAATGCTATGTTAAAGTACAGTGATATAACATTTTTTTTACCAGTACAGGAAATCTGCTGCTGTTACATCCAGCCTCTACTTAAAAGCTTTTTGTGAAAACTAAAGTTCACCATTTAAAAGCAGGTTTTATTATTACTATAAAATTCATATTGTCATACATTTTTAAAAAAGAGGTTTAGAACAAAAAACCTTATTTTGCATATACTTGAGCCTACTGGATTTGTTCTTCAATATAAAGAATCACTAATAACACTCTTACAATATGTCCACTCCGTTTCCAAATTTAAAATAATAAACAAAATTCCTTAAATCTCTTGAAATAGATTTTTATGTTCTTATATCATGAGATTTTAATTTAATTGTTTATTAAAGAGTTTTGACAGGAAAAATGCCCAGAGTAATATGTGAACTCATTCAGGGGACTCCATCATGAGCTATGAATACTTCAATGTGCTTCAGAATCCTCATGAGTGCAGCTCCTACTACTTATTGAAACAAATATACCTTTTTTAGGTTTTTGCCTGAAAAAAGATATAGCTGCTTTAAGAGTTATACTAACCTGTAATTAATTCTCAATCATCTAACTTTCATAAAACTTCGAATAAATTCTAACTGTACCTTGTTATATCATTGTGGGGAAGATTATGTTTCCTTATTATTTACAGTTGTTATAGTGGGATATTTTTGCCACTCAAAAAAATAAGAGCAGTATCTTGTTCCTAACTTTCTGCCCTGCCCTCTGAAAGTTAATTTGCTGTTGTGGGAATCTACTGTAGCAGTTGTATTAACATGTTGTGTGAACAAGTTATTTTTTAATCCAAATAATATGGCTGACTGGATATAAACATGTCAACTGAACATAGCAAACACATTCTATTAATTCAGATTTATGATTTAGCATGTTATATGAACTCAGCCAGTATTTATCTGCACCAGTGGAAATATCATAGTAGAAGAATATGCAATTATGAATAAATGTATCCAAATATTTCTATTGTTCATTAATTTTTCGTTGATGTAACTTGGTTCTACTGTCAATTTATGGTCTCTATACATTTTCTTCCTTTTTAAAAATTGACCGCTAGTTATCTCCTAGCTCCCTAAAACAGATAAAGCACATGATATGTCACATACCATTTTGAATACTACTACATCTCAGACAAGATATTTCTCCACTGGGATGATATTACCTTTGTGTAATTTAGGAATTCCAAATAATGTTGTCTAATAGGCCATTTTGTGTTACTCAAGGTTTTATATGTCTCATCTCCATTCTTCACTGGCTTCCACAAAACAAACCTGTTCTATGCCTGGATTAGGATTATTACATTCAAACATTTTGGGGGAATAGAATTTTGGGCAGTAGCTTTAAAGATATTTCATTATTCCAGCACATTTTCCAATTCTAACTCATTTAGATGATACCATATTGAAAGAGATCTGCCCTCCCACAACTGTACTTCAACAATGAAACAAGACTTAACAGAAACACAAGCCATCACTGATACTAATTCATATTAATTGTTATTCTCAATTCAGTGGATTTTTAAAATTCCTTACCACTACCAGTCATATTGCCATGCTGGTACAAAAGTCACCCAACAGTATGTTTTATTAATCTTTTCCACTTTCTGTCAAACATAAGTCTACAATCCATAAACTTCATCTCACTATTAAAATGATGTATTCCAACCTATTTAAAAGTAGTTAAGATTTCCATTGTTATCACAACCTACATTTTATTACATCTTTATCCTCTATTTCTGTCATGCCATGCCTCCAATTTAAGCTACTGTGAAAATAATATAGCCGAATTTATATACAAACCCATAATATAAAGAAAAGTCAGATGCTGATTTAAATTACTTTGGCATTAATAAAAGGATGAAAAGAGGTATTTTGGTTGTTTATGCATGCCATGAGTTTACACTAAATTTATATATTGATGAAACCCAAAGTCATATGGCAGACAAAATAAAAATAAAAATTTCAGCATTAATTAATAAGTAAATGCATCCAGAATAGAATAATGAAACATATTTTAATAGCAGCTTGATCTGTTTTTCACAAATTAAACCCAAAATCTCTTATCAAATGAAGAAGACTTAAGTCATGGGATGTGACAAAATTACTTAACTGCACATTGGTGAACAGTTAAAACAATTGCATATTTGCAGGGAAATTCTAACTATTAAAAAAAAATCAAAATATTTAATTCTTCCAATGCAGATTCTTCACCATTAATTTGAGATTGTCCCATAAAGAACATTCTGTGCAAATTTGTTAGATCTGCATATATAAGAATATATCAAGTGAATTATTCTGCATATACTTTGACCTAACAGGAATTTCCTCTTCTATATTTTATTTTCGCTCACCTCGATCTCATTCCTCCTTTTTTCCTTTTACAAGCGCAAGCCTACATTCTATCTGCTCTTTTGCTGATTGGAATGTTGACCAATCCCCTTGTTAGAATTTCCCTAGTTTGATATAAAGGAAAAAATAAAGATGTTAAACACATCAAACAGCTTTATTTGGTAAGTTTTAGTACTGGCTCTGCGTGCTCTAGTTTCATGGGGATGTCAAGCAGATTCTGACCAGTTCTGGAGAACCAGTAGCAGAAATTTTGAGTAATTTGGGAAACCAGCAAATACCACTTCTGACTGGAGATTTTGCAGTATCCTTCCCTTGCCGCACCCATCAAGCCACACCCACAGAACCGGAAGTAAAAAAAATATGAATCCCACCACTGATGTCAAGGTATTATCCTTCACTGGTAACCCTTCCATATTTTTCTACCACTTATTTTTCCTTACCACCATAACATCAGGAATTGCAAAATACCAGCCGTAAGAGTGGTCTATCTGAAATGTACTTATACTTTTCCAGTCCAAATATTATTTAATGGCAAAGTGTTGTGGGATGATGTCAGGGCTTTACACAAGAGCTTGGCAGTAAATCACAGGTCTCTAGATGTATAACTCTGATTTCCATTTCCAGCCAGATTTGGAAGCTGATTCCAAGACATGATTCAACTAGATTCAAAACTTCACTCCAGACAAGAATGAAGCCAAATTGCCCACAGCATGGCAAAGAAAGGCAGGCATAGATATAGGCATTGGTATTGGGACAGAGACAACAAAAGAGACAGGGATATGGTTTTGTTGGATGCATCGGGGAAGGACAGATAAGGCAATGAATTTTGGTTTGATTGCTTTACTTTTTTTTCTTTTTCTTTTGCTTATGTTTTTAAGATTGGCAGCCACATACAATAGATAGATAGATAGATAGATAGATAGATAGATAGATAGATAGATAGATAGATAGATAGATAGATAGATAGAGACACTCCATAGTTTAAACTCTAGGTTTATCTCTCCCTGCTTCTGAATTAACAAATACTTAGCATATCTATTAATGGTTTTTGGAAGCAGCTGTCATAAATGTACATAAGAGCTTTTTCTAGCCTAGGAATTGCTATTTTTACCTCAGCAGTCTCCGTCCTTAGATGAGGTGCCAGTTGCCAGGCTGTTTAAAGAAGAATGCACTGTGCTATAGACAAATAATTATTTAACAATTATATACTGTAATGGTTTTTGCTCACTGAAAACAGCCAGTTATTAAGCTGAATTCTCCCTATTTTCAAGAAACAAGTTAAAACTATTTTTTTCACTCAGACCTTTTAAACTAGTTTTTATTTTATATTTTAATATGATTTACAGACTTCGAAGAAGCAGATTAGGAGGAGCATTGATGCTTTTGAACTTTGTTATTGGACAAGACTTGTGAAAGCACCGTGATCAACCAAAACACCAAACCAATGAACAAATGAACCTAGAGTTCTCACTTTGAGGTATAGGTGACCTGGTTGAAATTATTGTATTTCAACTCATTATGAAAAGAGCTTGATCTCTGGAAAAGTCTCTAGTGCTGGGGAAAATGGAAAAAAAGAAAAAGAAGTCAACTAGCACCAAGATGGATGGATTCAGTTACACCGGCAATGGGTACAAAGTTGGAAGACCTGAAAGACCAGGTTAAGGACAGATCATCACAAAGAAAAATTATTTATGCCATCCCTTAGAAGTGAAAACAACTTAATAGTACATAATCAATCAAAATTATGATTTAACTGTCCCATTTTATGATGGGCCTAATAGAAAAATGAGCTTTACCCACAAAATCATTACTGTATTTGTGAACTAAGAGGAAAGATTATCTTGCACTCTGAGAAGATTCTTGAATGTGATAAGAGGTACAACAGCTGCAAACATAAGTACCTTTGAAGATTAGCATTAACTTGAGTGGGGCTTTTTCTCTGCTGGATTTAAAAAAAACAATGTTTTTTAGTCATTCATCCCTTTTTTAGAGCAAACATCTAGAAAACAAAAATTGGAGTTTTAATGATGATGTGTATTTTTACAGCCCTATCCTTACTTCATATTTATCCTATTTTGTTCCCTCCCTTTTTTTCCTTTTCTTCTCAGTGAAGCTGCCTTATGTCCATTGTAGTGTGTGTGTATTGTATATACTATATTTTTGGCACCATAAAATGCTCCGGACTATAAGATGCACATTAGCTTTATAGGAGGAAAACAAGAAGAAAAATCTGCCTCTGCCTTCCAGCATATATCCAGTATTCATCTGGCTAGCGCCCTTGCAGCAACAGCAAACAGCCTGGTCAACTTCAGCACGTTATTGCAGCATGTGGCTTGTCAGGGCTCCGCTGTGTTGCACCCACCACCAGTCAACTGAGCTGAGCTGCTGCCGCCACCAGGAATGCTAGAGCCGATGCTGCCAAGCAGCTGATTGGCAGTTGGATCAGCCTCCTGGAATACCGGCCCATATTCTAAGCGGTGGGGATCGTCACTGCTGCCTATCACTGCTCGGCGGCAAACAGGCAGCGGAAATTGGGCAGCAGTGAATGGGCGGCAGTGAATGGGCAGTAACAATAAGGTGACAGTGAATGGGTTGCAAAGGGGTGGCGTTGGCAATCCCCGCCACCTAGAACAGCTGATTGGCGATATTCTGGGAGGCCGATCCAACTACCAATCAGCTTTTTGGGGGGAAGTGTGTCATACAGTGCGAAAAATGTGGTATACTGTATATATAAAAGAGTGAATGTTTGGTTTATAAATGGCAAATCAAATTTATAAATGCTCTGTTTTGATGAGTAATTGTTAATTGCATGATGACGATGATAATTCTTGTTTCCCCAGTTTGGAATGTGCCTTCTGGAAGATATAGATGCACATATTGTAGTGATTTAGAGGCATACATTTATCAGAAGGAGTAAGGACTTATTTCCAGTGAAGATAACGAAGTTGGCAAAATGGGGAAGTGAAGATTCAGTTCTGAGCTATCAATTACTTTGATATTTTAGATGGAAAGATAAGAGTGTCAATCAAATAATCAATAAACAAATAAAGAAAACACAATAATCTGTCAGCAACATTAAAAGCAGTCATATTCAAAGTTGACATTGGCTACATGTCAGATTGTTTATAATGTTCTACCTAATTTTCTCTTTCTGTCACAAAAGAATTCAGATGTAAATGTATATCTACTACTCCAGCTAATTCTACTTCTCCCAAGAAACTTTCCACCCTATTTTGAATATTCAGTATTTTAACCTGGGGCACTTTATTTTGGTACCCAAACTATCAATACCTTGAGGTGAAGTCAACTGTACCCTCTTTAAGTACACTGTGTTTATGTGTGTATGTGTGTGTGTGTATGTGTGTGTGTGTACTTATACATATACATATCTCTACGTATACGTATGACTTACGATCACAATTGAGGCTAAAATTTTTGTTGCTAAGTGAAACATTTGTTAAGTGAATTTTACCCCATTTTATGAACTTTTGTATCACAGTTATTAAGTGAATCACTGCAATTGTTAAATTAATAACACAGTTGTTAAGTGAATCTGGCTTCTACATTGACTTTGTTGTAAGAAGGTTGCAAAAGATGATTACATGTCTCTGCGACACTGCAACATTCATAAATATGAGCCAGTTGCCAAGCATCCAAATTTTTTTTTTTTGAACAAATTTTATTAATTTTTAAAGACATACAAAACATAAAACATAAGAACATAAAACCTCTTTTCTGAAAGTTATTTGTAAATTTTAACAAAACAAATAAAACATTTTATACACCATTGACACATCTCCTTATAAACACATACATATCCTTTCAAGTTGCACATTATTTCTCCCTTTACTTTTATTCAGTTATATTTCTTTTCTATATTTATCTATTTTATATGTTTTTATTCACTATACTTATTTCTTCTTCTAACTTGCTTTATTCTCTTCTATCTTTTATTCTCAATTGTCCTCTTCTAACATTCCTCCAAGGTTTTATTAACTCAATCAAACATAAACACACAAAAACACAAAACATAGAAACATAAAAAACATCTTTTCTGAAAGTTGCTTAGTCCCGGGTTACAACTCTTCGTACAGGCACAAATTCAAATTCATATTCATTTTGTATACCATTCCATATCTTATTACCATTTTCAATTTTCTATATAGCTTCTCATCTCTTTTAAATTTTCTTAGTTTTGTTTTATTTATCTCATCTCAATTCAAATCATAATATTTATTATTCTTTGTCTGTTCTGTTTCCAGCTATCCATTTATCTTTCTTCTTTAAACAAAACTTCTCCTGTACACTAATTGAAGTATGACGCCTTTATCTCTTTCCCCTACATTTATAATACTTAATATAAAATACACAGCTTACATTGGGATTCTGTTTGGTACATTCTAAAATTATACAATGTTATCAATGCCAATACAAATCTATTCATTAATATTAATATTCATTTATATCTTAAACACTTAACACATTACTTTTCAATTAAATATCATACTTTTATGGGAATACCTATTTTCCATGATCGTTTTCCCCCCCACATCACATATTTTAAATCATTGTTTCGTTAAAATGTTCCCCCTTCTCCTACTCCAATTCTCCCGTTTATTTCATTGCTTTCTTTTTCTTGACAAAATTTTCACTGGGTTACACTAAATATTTTATCACATTTTAAATTACATATTATTTCCAATTTTCTAAAATTATTTCTAAATACAAATATAAAAATGCAATCTTATGTACCTTTCTAGAATCCGTTTTTCAATAAAATTTACCCATTGTCTCTAAAAGACTTTTGTTTCTTTGCATCTTGCTCCCCACCATTGAGGCTCCTCATCCCTTCCTTTCTCCCTTGCTTATTCTTCTCCTTGCCCTCTTTACCCCCTTGTCTCTCCACCTCCCTTTTATTCTTCTGCTTTCCTCCTTTCTGTTGTTTTCTAACATAGTATCCACCTTTCACCTTATTCTTCTCTTTTTTGGTTGTTTTTCCAAGTCTTAAAATCCCCTTTTCCTTTTCTTCTTTCTCCTTTCCTTCCCCAACTAAGGTCACTTGTTCATCAAAGATGGCTTCTTCTTTGTCCCAGTCATCCTGTTGCGCAGTCAGTTTTTCATAAGTACAAATCACCATTTCTAAAAATTGAAAAGGAGTGCCAAGAGAATCCTTCCCTTCTTGTTCTTCTTTTTTATATTTTTGGTATTCAAGTTTCAATCCATCCACAAGTGATGCCATTATGGAGAGAAAAGGTTTTTCCAAACGACCACCCAAGTGCTTTTAATCAAAGATAGTTCTCAGAAGTTCCAAAATCACCAAGCAGTCCAAATAAGCTGTTTCTTTTTAGTACTTTCTCCTTCTTCACTTTCTCTTTCTGGAGTTAGTATTTAGTCACAAAATTCCACAAAGTTCCATTTAAAATATATCTTTTAGAAGTCTTGTTAATGTTTAATAACTCTTTAAAATTCTAGGCAATCTTCTCCTTATTTTCAAATACTGCTCCAATTTTTTTTCTTCTCCCTTCCCACTCACAGCAAAAAAGATTTTTTTTCTTTTTTAAATGTTCAGAAATCCTTATCCCTTCAGCATTTAATTACCTCCAATGCAGGTTTTCTGATTTCTCTTCTCTTATAGTTCCATCCGCTGTCACGTTAGGAAGGAGAGTGAAAAGTTAAAAAAAACTTTCCCTTTTGGAATTCCATTCGCCGCTTGTAACTCTCTCTGGAAACAATTTATCTTTGGCAATTTTCAAATTCCAGGGTACTTTCTCTTGCTTTATCCCGGTCAGAAACCACTTTCACGACTCTTCCAACTTTCTTCCTCCTGCACAATCTTATCCAGCTGCAGAGTTCTTTGTGGCGGCCATTGCTGACCGCCGCTCCTCCACCTTGGGAAAAGGGGGTTTTGCCGGCTGGGGAGGGGGTCTGCAACATCCCCAAGCCCCTATCCGGATCCCCCTGTCTTCAGCTGCCTCTACGGGGCAGCTATATCCCCCAAATCCAAATGGATCGGGGGCACCTAGGCAGCGAGCGCAGCAGGGATCACGCGGTATCACGAATCCCTGCCGCTGCCGAAACCTAGCAAACCGGAAGTCCGCCAAGCATCCAAATTTTGATCATGTGACTGTGGGGACACTGCAACAGTTGTCAGTGTGAAAATGTTCCTAAGTCACTTTTTTCAGTGCTGTTGTAACTTTGAACTGTCACTGAATGAACTGTTGTAAGTCAAGGACTATGTGTGCGCGCGTGTGTGTGTGTGTATACACAACACACACACACACACAAAGAAGCCAAACGCTTGATAACATATTCTAACACTGATAGATATTGGTAGCACCTGAGTGCAGATTGCAGGTTAATAATGCAGTAGTTTATTTTATGTCCCTTCCCCCCAAAATGAGTGTTTTACTAGATCCTTCTTAAACATTTCTGCGCTTTAGAGTGCATGTTACAGTAATTCTGCCATCTGCAATTATTTATTGGTTTGATTAATCCCAGACTGTTGATATGACACTACTCTTCCAGCAACAGCTTGAAGTAAAGGAATTATTGCCAAGTATTTTTATATGGGTCAAGACATAGATCTACAGTCATAGAATGCCATAATTTACACACAGTGCTCAAAACATCCAGAGAAGTTTGGGGAAGTTCAGTTTACAATCTGCCTGTCAACATGCAAAGCAGACCCTGAGTTCATTAAAGCTTTATATTCAAGATGCCATCTACATTTTGAAATCCTCCAACTGACCTTTTTTTAGCATTCCAACTCTTTATTTCATATAGGAATGCCACTTATTTGACAGCACTTCAGCAATTTCAGAGTTTTCACTTTTAATTTTTTTCTTTCATACAGTCTTGACCTCCTTTTCTCTTTTCTCATCTCCTTTCAATTTCCATGAATCCTTGAAAATAATACCAAGCATTCATTACTAGTCCTATTACACAGCCAATGTGTGACTGATAGCTCCAAAAAACTTGGGCATCAACAATGTAGCCAGAAATCACAAGAAGCTCATAAACCGCCAAATGTCAAATTCTTAATACCAGCCATGAGCCAAGGAATATGAGGTAGTCAAAGTTTGGTTTAAACAATATAGTTTATGACATTTTTTTATTTATTGATAAAATAATAATAATCTCCTATCAGTTTATTAAAATATATGGTCATAGGCCAAACACACCATTATATATAAAATCACTAAGGATAGATGTTGTTCTATCACCAATAAATGCAAAATGAAACAAAATCTATATCTTATTCCAAGCAAATATAAAATCCTTGATCTCTAATTATTCAATTCATTGAATGAATCAGAATAATTTAATTAGAGAACTGTTCACCTATATAAGTAACAGTTTTTAGATGGCTAAATGTCCAAGCATTTAGAAATGTTGATATCAAAGTGGAATATTAACAAGAACAAACTTCAAACTAAGAAAATACTACAAGTTAATATGAAACCAGTCCTCAAGGCAAGCTTAGATCAAAACAGCATTGATAAAATTAATATTCCAGCTTGTTTTATTAAGATACTTGTATATAACTTTCCAAACTGTCTATTTTATAAATATTCTCCTTTTTTGTTGTTAACAATGTTTAAAAATTTCTACGAACATAATTTTTAAGAATGGGATGATGCTTTATATTATCAGCAGACTATGCTACACAAAATTGATTAGGGTTAACCTCCTTACTACTGTTTAGGAAAGGGTTCAGAACATGTCCTTTTATCTACACTTGTTACAATGTGTTTGTTTGCCAACTTTGCAGAATAAACATGAGTACTACAAGTAGGTCAATATAAACTGCTAATTTTACAATTTCTCTAAACTACCCAATCCATTTGATAGGATATTCATTTATCAAATAACTAAATAAAGAAATGAACTACAATCAACATTATCTCCTGAAGTCAAAAATGTTAATTCCAATTCCTGACATCTGTACTATAATTTGAGTTAAATCTTTCATAACAATGGATGTTCAGTTGTACCCGGTTAGGCAAGCTGTACTGGTGGAAACTGGTTTTATTTCAGTATAAAACGTATCTGGAGATAACACTTTGAACCATTGTTAGGAGGATTAATGACACTTCTATGACCTTGAGCAAAGTTTCTCTGCTGGAGGCGACTTTAAATTTTGCACTGCAAATTACAGGAGCATCAAACATGCCAGCAGCCTTCTTCCAAGCAGTTGCACACCTAACATATTTGGGGCCTGCAGGAAATAATTATTTAACACCCTGTTCTCTGTTACGGAGAGCAAATTTAGGGTAGTGATTAAGGGACCAGACAAAAAATTGCGGGGGGGGGGGGCTGTGAATTTTAGTCCTGCATAGGCACAAAATCAGCTAGATGATTTTGGACCAATCATTCTCTCTCAGCAATAGAAAGAATACATGCGCCAACCACTTCCGAAAAAAATCTGCCCAAGAAATCTTCAGACGGCAGTTACCAGAAGTCAAACAGCCTTGAAAGCACATTCTCTTCCCTTCATTGCTATTGTGCTGCGTTGATCAACACCAACAGATTGTTGCAGCCACTTTGTCATCTTTGGCAGCAGTCCCCCTAGTGCTTGCCCTCAGAGTAGATTGTCCTCACCTCCCAAGTATGCCATTGCTTAAAAGGGATTACTCAAGTCTTTCCACTTCTATATCAGAAGGCAAAAATGTTTGATGTGGGATTTACTTTATTTATTCTTTACTTCAGAGCTTTGAGATGTAACACAGATTGAAATACAATAAGCTAGTAGGGAGAGAGAAACTGGGAGTTTGGTTGAACATAGCCTATGCATTTTGCCTTCTATGTCCCATTCCTTTCTGCATATGTCTTCTCAAAATATTTCACAAGCCCAAATAAAGTCTTCAAGCAAATAGATTATGTCACAATACTGTGTATGACTATAGAAGGTGAGAACCCATAACTGACTCTGAGTTATCTTGAAAAAACTAAACAGTGAGCATTGGGCAGGGGTGGGATTCAAATTTTTTAACAACTGGTTCTGTGGGCATGACTTAGTTGTTGGGCATGGGTTGGTGCAAACTGGTAGAATCCCACCCCTGCTTATAACCCATGTCCAAAGTTACAGCTGTCGCAGCAGCTTTGGAAGTTTTGTAAATGTGGGCTGACTGCCAATGAATTTTGATAATGTGACAGCAGGGATGCTGCAATGGCGGTAACTTTTAGTAGCCATTTTGAGTGATCGTAATAAAATAGAAAATGCAGGATAGAATTATTTGAAGTAATTTGAAAATAATTTCAGAGATGATGAAACAAAGGTGATTGTTCTTGTGGAGTTGAAGCCTCACTCTTTTTTTCAATGTGCATCTCATATGAACAGAGCAGTAAGACGTTTATCAAATGGTTGTGGTTTTCATCTTGAATTTTTTAAACTCCTGTAAGCACCCTAAATCACATGTGTACACCATGGGAAAAAGCAAAAGTAATAAGGACATACCAAGTAGCTGAAAAAAATGAAAAGATAGATACAAGAGAAAAGGCAGAATTAAACTTGCTCAAGCAATTTCTGTATGTTATTATATTTCCTAAGTTGTAAGTCTATGTCCTACATTCAAGGCAGTGTGCAATAGTGGCTACATTGCAACTATCGGCATGATATTGGGCATAATATTATGCTGTCTTTGTTACCACATTTCAGGCACTATTAATAGATAGCATACGGATAAGGTAATTATGAAATGAAGACTAGATTCGAATAAATAATGGAGAATGATGAACTTCAGAAAAATTAACTGTATTACTTCTCAGCAGCAACAAAGAAACTGTGGTATTGTGAGCTTTGCTGGTTTGAGGCTGCCTTTCTCATCTCAGGTTATTCAGAACCCCCGGGGGCCTGGGGGCTGGATGCATCACGCACTGGCCACCCCCACCCCCGGTTTAGTGAAGGGGAAAAGTCGTGATAAGTCATATGACAACAACACAATGCCATGAGTTTGACACCCCTGCTCTACGGTAAAAAGGTTAACAAAAGCTGTATGCTTGTGATTTAAGATGCCACTGTTGTACATTTCCATTCTTGAGTTAGTCATTCTTTCTATTATATTAATGTTCTTCAATAATCACTATTACATTAGTGTCCTTCAGTGGTTTTCATATCATTTTTAATGAACATATCCTCTTTTCAGGTCTCATTACTCAGGTCTAGTGAAATATCAAGGCTAGGAGCCAGACTTTGGTGTATAGAGTGTTCAACTTGAGCTTCGCTCCGGATGACTCTTGTTTGTTGGCAACAACTTGGAAGTGGATTTGGGAGGATTTCTTCTCAGATTCCACTTTGACTGCAGCCTTGAGATTTTTCATCCCAATGCCAGGGGTGGGATTCTACAGGTTCACACCTATCCTCTAGAACCGGTTGTTAACATTCTAAGCAGTTTGGAGAACCAGTTGTTAGAAGAAATTACTGGCCTAATCCTGTAAGGAAGGCAGGAAGGAAACATTCTGGTGTTGCTTACAGAAACTGCCTCTCTGTTAACCCTTATTACATTCTTGGCAGGACTAGACTTCCTGTCTTAGGAACTTCTCTGGAGTTTTGTTCCCCTCCTTTGCTGGTACTTTGCTTGTGTGGAGTGACCATTCAAAGTTACAATGGCACTGAAAAAAATGACATGACCATTTTTCACACTTACAACTGTTGCAGCATCCCCACAGTCATGAAAGGCCAGGCGAGCAGATGCATGTCTCGATGTGAGTGATATTGAGTTTGCCACGCCCAGCCAATAACATGACCACCAAGCCATGCCCACCCAGTCACGTGACCACCAAGCCACGCCCACTAACCAAGCCACACTCACTAACCAAGCCACACCCACTAACCAAGCCACATCCACAGAACTGGTTGTTAAAAATTTTGAATCCTACCCCTGGTTATAAGACTCTTTGTTCAGCACCGCAGTAATTTCAAAAGGTCACTGAACAAAACTGCTGTAAGCTAGGGCTACCTGTAAATCAATGCACAGAACCCTGATTTTATCTAACAGTGAAAACCTGAACTGTGAGGGTCAGGCAAATATCATGTAGTAAAGGATTTAGCAATATGACATCAGGAATACTTTGTCTGCAAAATAATTTATTTATAAATGTATAAATGTTATAATGTATGCATAATAGATTATATTAATTCATCGCCAGTAAGTTACAATGTAGTTCTGTCTTAGGGTGATGCATGAACATGATCACTATAGTTCACAAATCAGGGTAATGCAATATGTGGATAGATTACCTTATTTTCCCTGTACACTGTTAAGAAAATCCCTAAGTATGCACAGGTTTGAAATTAATATAAGCTCACCCAGTAAGGTTCTATTTAATTAAATTGACTTTATTTCTTAATTTCAGTAGTCTGAAATGGACTATGATGAAAATTCTCACATGATGTTCTTGATGGTTCTGAATCTTTTTTGCTGACAAACATTAAAATCATATTAAGAAGCCACTATTTTTATAATAAATTTTACTTGTGGCTATTGAATAACACTCCTGATTGGCATAATAGTGTAATAATATGGTTTGAAAGTCAGGACCAAAATGTATTTTGTCTCCAAAAGAAACTGATAATGCCAGATCAAAATAAAGCCCTTTCATCATTCTACTCACAGTTTGGAATCCAACTTCAGAAGAAATCCCAGTTTGTCATATTCTGAAAGACAAAAGCAGATTTCATGGAATTTAGTAGACCCATCAGTTTTCCATCAGAGAATTAGAGCCTTTCATGAATGATATAAGCATTTCTAAACTGGAAATGACAGCATTGTTAATAAAGTGTGTGTATGTGGGGGGAATTAATTAATCAGTGATAGAGTTCTGTAAATTCCATTATTGAATCCCTAAAATAAAAACGTCTTGTTTTTTAAATATACCATCATCAACTTAATCTAGAAGAGTGCTCTCAACCCCAGCAATTTTCGAGATATATGCCTGGAAATTCCAGAATTTTTGAAGTCTACACATCTTAAAGTTGCTGAGGGTAAGAAACACATTATCTACACTGAGATACTCTATAATGTATACCTTAATAGTTCTCTTCATCGTGTGACAACATATTTTGCAATTCCTACTATAATTATAGGCTAAAAGATAATTTTAAAATAATCAAAACTACAAAATATGTTTCCTCAAGAATATACTGCAAGTCTTCCTAAAAAGGGTTTTGAGGGAATGGATATTATTCAATAATAAAGCAGAAGTATGAAAACATTATTTTTCTACTTAGAAAGGATACAACAAGTTTACTGACAGTATTTCATTGTGTTCCAAATGGCAGAGTTTAACAAATATTTTAAATTGAATTCTGGACACACATAAATGGAAGAAGTCCGGCTGTTTATTTTTCATTTCTTTAAGTGTTGATGGATATTTGATAATGTATTTATATTTCCTCATTAACTTTCCAAACTCAACTATCAAATGAATTCCAGCACCAATCCAAAACAAATGATTTATGGTTTTGATGGTTAGACAGAATTGATTATAGAAAAAAGAGTTGTAGTTCTAACTGTTGTAAAAACGAGAAGCTACTTCTTTGTATCTTGTTTTATCTTTTCCATTTTTCTTTATTTCTTGTGCTTTTAGCTTTCTTTTATTCATTCTTTTTTCTTTGTTCCTGATACTCACAAGAGAGAGGGGGGGAGGGAGGAGGAGAGGAGAGTTGGAAGGGACTTTAGAGGTCTTCTATCTAGTCCAATCCCCTGCTCAGGAAGGAAACTATACCATTTCAGACAAATGGTTGTCCAATCTTTTCTTAAAAACTTCCAGTGTTAGAGCATTTACAACTTCTGGAGATGGAAGATTTATTTATAAACTGGGTCGAGCTGAGCGTTTATTGCCTGGATGCCCTTTCAGTCGCCTATATGAAATTAGCAGCAGATTTTTTTTCTTTGTGCCCTAAGAGAGAAACATCTGCTACTATGTAGGATTGAACACTCAACTTTCAGAAAGGGAGGTGAGCATTTTCACCATTAGGCCACTATGCTGCTCTTCCTCACTTTATATTTATATATAATAATTTTTATCTTTCTCACTTTATATTAATGTATAATAATTGTTATCTTCACTTGTAAAACTTTAATAAAAACAAATTAATTGAAACAATGGGAAAAGATAGGTTGTGATTGTCATCAGTTGAAGAATTGTTGCTTTACTTGAGGCTAAACTTAAGGGAACTCAAAGCTTAAATAGTCTAAATTTGTTATTCCAGAATAGTAGCTGACCAAGGAAGAATTTTAGCCAAATAATGTGTGAAAGAAACACAAGATAGAACAAACCCAAATGAAAGTAAACTAGTACGGCTTATCATTTAAACAGCAAAGGCTTTTCCAATTTACTACTTGTAGTTGTAGACTACAATTCCATTATCGCAGCTAGCATAAACTTTTACAGATAACTGAATTCAGGGAAAACAGTGTGGCAAGAAGGCATGTTTCACTGACTTGGTAGTGAATGAAGCAAAACTTCATCTTTTGAAAGAAAAAAACCCTTCCATTTCAGAAATTATATCAGCCCTTAGGTAAAAAGAGGTAATATATTCAACATTATTCAACTTTGTAGGAAAGTACTCAAAAAAGCTCACAATCACTGATAATATAATAATGTACAATAGAAACACAGAGGCTAACAGCTAAGCATCATGAGCTCAATAAACTATACATTCTTTGTGCCAAACTAAACACTGGCATAATTATGGTGTTTTCCTCTGAGCATCTAGAATCAACCTAGCTGCTGGACAACTAAGCGAAAAATGCTTAGACTTATTGCTGTGTTCCCAACAGACCACCCAAAGAGTCAACAGAAGAGAAAGAGTAGATATACGGGTAATCTGTCCACTTCACATATTCCAGCTGCATCCATATATTTACGCAGAGAGAAGAAAACTAAATCTTCTCCCAGGTGCATTCCTCAAAGGATAAGCCACAAAAACAATGACACTTTTCAAGAATAATTTTGAAGCTCTGTATACATAAGTTAAGCCAACGAATCAACGTAGCAGCCTCAATGCCAGCCTGACAACATTTGTTCCTGAGAAGCCACTCACTTCTACCCACAGTAAAGGAAGAAAAGACGCTTGCTTTTTGATACCCAGGATACCCCTGAATATCTGTATTCAGGTAGTCCTCAATTTACAACAGTTTCATTTAGTGATCATTCGAAGTTACAACAGCACTGAAAAGAATGATTTAGGACCGTTTTTCTTTTTTTAAATAAACTTTATTAGTTTTACTTTTTAAAAAACAACAACAACACAGCTACAAAGTATATACAACAAAAAGACGAACAGATCTTGGCATGGGCCAAGAGAGAAAGAGAGGAAAGCTTGAGAGAGGAAAGAGGGAAAAGGAAGGGAAGGGTGGGGGGAGGAACATGGGGATAACAGAAGTAGAGAAAACAATTATAATAAAACCATATTTTTGTGACTGTCTGTAAAGTCTTTTCTTCTTCCAGACTATCGTCGGCAGTGCTTTTCTTTATCTCTGCCTCGGAGGCCTCGGCCTTAATTTTCTTAGAGGTGATCTATCTTTGATTAAGCCAAACGTACAAAGGATTCCAATTGCTATAATAGGTTGAAGATTCTTTATTTTTTAATGCTTGGGTTAGTTTGTCCATTTCGGCGCATTGTAAGATTTTCTGAATAACCATAAGATCAGTGGGGATAGAGGGTAGTTTCCAGCACTGGGCAAATGCCAGTCTGGCCGCGGTTAAGATGTGGATTGTAATATACTTTGACTTTTTGGATATTTGTTTATCAAAAATTCCTAGAAGGAAGGACTCTGGTTTGTACTCAATTTGTTCCATGGTTATTTCCTCTAGCCAGTGTCTAATTTTTTGCCAGTACTTCTGGGTTTCCTTGCATGACCACCACATGTGAAAGAAGGTACCTTCTATGTATTGACATTTCCAACACTTGGGGCTCGTGTTGGGGTGCATCTTCGCCAATCTCGAAGGGGGCAGGTGCCATCTATAAAACATTTTATATAAGTTTTCTTTATAAGCTGCTGATTTCGTGATCTTAATGTTCCTGTTCCAGATCTTTTCCCATTCTGCTAGGGTAATGCTCCGACCCACATTTCTGCTCCACGCAATCATATTTCCCTTGACAATTTCTTGTTCTAGTTCTGTTTCTAATAAATACTTGTAAAATTTAGATATATTTTTTTACTTGGTCCTAGTAGAATTTTGTCTAGGGTCTGTAATTTATTGTAGATTCCAAATTCCTTAATGTCTTGTTTGTATTTACTATGAATTTGAAGGTACACCCACTGATCAATTATAAATCCTCGCTCTTGCAGTTCTTGTCGTGTTTTCAATTTTCCTTGTGGGTCTAATAAATTTTCGTACTTAATCATTTTGGTTATATCCAGATTATTAGGGTGTACTATCGCTTCCATTGGGGATAGCCAAATCGGTATTTTTAAATAAAGCTTTTTACGTACTTTTTCCAATTAGTTAATAAAGAGTCCCTGATAAGATGCCTATGGAAATATGATTGCCTGGGTTTCCCAGATTCCCACAGAAAGGCATGCCATCCTTTCTGCATATCGTGCCTTCTAATACTAGTGTTCTTTTGTTGGTTAAGTTCACCCAATCCTTTATCCATAGTAGGGTGGCTGCCGTATGATATATTTCCCAGTTTGGCAAGGCTAACCCTCCTCTGCTTTTCAAATCTTGTAGGGCTTTTACGTTAATCCTAGCTTTTTTCCCCTGCCAAATAAAATTCAATGTTATCTTGTTTAGTTCCGTAAAAAACTTTTTATTTAGTTTAATTGGTATTGTCTGGAATAAATATAGAAATTTTGGCAGAATATTCATCTTAATCAAAGCAATCCTGCCCAATAAGGAAAGTTGTAAATTGCTCCAAAAATCTAAGTCTTTCTTAGTTTGTTGGAGAAGTTTATCATAATTGTTTTCTTTTAACGATTTGCTTTGTGGAGTTAGCCAAATTCCTAAGTATTTAATTTTTTTTTGTCACTTGTATTCCCATTGTTGTCTCTAGCTCTTTATTCTGGTCTCCTGTTAAATTTTTAGTCATTAATTTTGTTTTCCCCTGTTTATTTTAAATCCACAACTTCTCCAAATCGTTCTAGTTCTTCTAATAAGTTGTGTCCTTTTTCTATGGGCTCCTCCAGAAAAGAAACCAAATCATCCATGAAAGCCTGTACTTTATATTCTTCTGATTTGATCCTCAAACCTCTAATTCTCAAATTTTGCCTAATGTACGTCAGAAGAGATTCTAGAGCGAATATGAAAAGCAGAGGGAGAGAGGGCAACCCTGTCTTACCCCTTTTTCTATTTTTATCGGGCCAGTTTGTTCCCCATTTATTAGAATGTTTGCCTGTTGAGTGTGGTAAATTGTAGTGATGACATTTTCAAATCTGGTGCCAAGATTCATATTATATATTTTTGAATTAAGAAATGCCAATTTAAATTGTCGAATGCTTTTTCAGCATCCAAGAACATAAATGCAAATTGTTTTTCGGGTGGGCTTCATAGTATTCTGAAATGTCTATCACTGTTCTTAAATTATTCTTAATTTGTCGAAATGGGAGAAATCCATTTTGATCTTCATGGATATAAGTGTTTAAAACCTGTTTTAATCTATTGGCTATTATAGAAGAGAATAATTTATAATCTGCATTCAGGAGCGAAATTGGTCTATAATTATTAATAAGTCTGTGGTCAAGGTCCTCCTTCGGGATCAGCGAAATTAAGGCTCCCCTCCACGAGTCCGGCATCTTGGCTGCTAACAGTACCTCATTAAATACATCCAGCATCAGTGGTCCAATTTGTTCTATGATAATTTTATAAAGTTCTACGGTATCCCGTCTGGTCCTGGTGCTTTATTGTTACTTTGCTTCTCTATTGCTGACTTCAGTTCGGACCATGTTATATTTTGGTTTAATAATTCTATCTCTTCCTCTCCAATTGCTTTGTCATTCGCTTCCTCCAGGTATTTCATTATTTTATCCTCAGAGACTTCTTCTTTTTGTATAATTTCCCAAAGTAATTAGAAGTGATCTCTTTTTCTTCTCTATCTCCTCTTGCATATTGCCCCCTCATCCATTAATTGGTGTATCAATCTTTTTCTTTCGTTTTCTTAAGTTTGTGGGCTAACCATCTCCTGGCTTGTTTGCATGCTCAAAGTAGATTTGTTTAGTCATTTTCAGACTAATCTCCAATTTTTCTTGTTCCAGTAAATTTAGTTTGTGTTTAGTTGTTATTAACTGGTTCTGTATTCTTTGGTTTTTGGGGTTCTTTTGTAATTGGGTTTCTAAATCCTTAATTTCTTGTTGTAAGTTACTTTGTTGGGCATACTTTCTTTTATTTCTCATAGCATTGTAAGAGATTGTTATTCCTCTTATAAATGCCTTTAATGTGTCCCATATATTTTGTTTCGAAGTTAGATCATTATTATTTTCCTTTAAGAAGAAGTTCAGTTCTTCTTTCAATTTATTAGTATATTCTTCTTCTTTTATTAAATGAGTGTTAAAGTCCATCTTTTCTTTGGTTTTCTTCTACCCCTCCAGGTTATTTGAATTGGGTTGTGGTCAGCCCAATCATTTGGTAAGATTTCGCTATCTTTGATTTCATTAAATAATTCACCATTTATCCAAGCCATATCTATTCTTGTCCAAATTTTGTGTGGGTTAGAATAATAAGTAAACTGTTCTTTTTGGGGATTTAATTTTCTCCAGATATCTACCAGATTCATTTCATTCAACATATCCTTACATGGCTTAGAGAATTCTCTATTTCCTTTTTGTTCTTACTCCTATTACTATGATCCTTCCGATAGTCAGCAATAGAGTTAAAATCGCCAATCAGAATAATATTACCATTTTCAAATTCTGTTATTTTTGATGGAGATGTTTAAAAAATTTACCTTGATCATCATTTGGGGCATAGATTACTACCAGTAAGAGTGTAATGCCATTAATCGAGATTTGTACCACCAGAGTTCTTCCTTCAGGGTCCGCCCAGATTAACTCCGCTTTTAAGTCATCTCTCACATAGATTGCAATACCTTTCTTTTTGTGTTTATCAGCTGGTGCTGTAAATAATTTTCCCAGTTTCGGACAATCTAGGAATTTCTCCTCACTTTTCCTAATGTGTGTTTCTTGTATGCAAATTATATCAACATTTTGTTTTATTAGTTTGGTTAGAATCCTTTTCCTTTTAGCTCTTGAATTTAAGCCGTTTATATTAATGGAAAGAATTTTCCTTCCTTCGTCCATTTACTTAAGTCTGCCTTGCTTTTTGTCTCGTAACTCTACGGCTCTCTTCTTGTGGTTGATATGGAGTTGTTTCTTCTCTTTCTCGTTGTAAGTTGTCTTTCCCTTGAATTTGGACAGGTCTTTCTTCTTTGTTCCTGTGGCGGTTCACGATCTTCCTGCATATTCCTTTGGATTTTCTCCCTAGTGAATTGATCCTCCGTGGTTGTTAGCTGTTCTAGGAAGTTTTGTGCTTGTTCTATTGAATCTATTTTAATTTTTCTTCCCTTCCACGATATTAGCATCCCTTCTGGGATTAGCCATTTAAATGAGATTTCATTTTTATTTAAGTAATTGGCTAAAAATTTATATTCTTGCCTTATGGCCCTCACTTTTCTTGGAATCTGCTTGAGAATTATGATCTCTTTGCCCTTATATAATATTCTCTCATCTCTGGCCTTTCTATGTATTAGGTCTCTCATGCATCTTCTTGAAAAGCGGATATGGATCTCCCTTGGGCAATTGTGACGCTTTGCATAACTGGTGTTCACCCTATAGATTTCATCGAATTCCTTGAGTAAGTCATCTTTCTCTTTTTCAGCTAGTTCAGCCAACAAACCTGCCATTAATTGTTCTAATTCTTCATTTTTGGATTCCTCCACGTTTTGGAACCTTAAGTATGCAGCTGCTCTGTCCATCTCAAGTTGGACCAAGGAATCTTCCATTTCTCTATTTACATTTTTAAAATCTTCCTCAGTCCTTTCTAGGTTTCTCTCCGCTTGTTCCGTCCTCTTCTCTATTTCTTTTATTTTTAATTCAGTTCTTTCCATGGCCAATTGCATTGTCCCAACCCTATCTTCAACTCTCTGTATATCTACTCTCATCTCCTCTTTTAATTTACTCATTTCTTCTTTCAGTTCGCTAATATCTGCTCTGGTCTCATTATGATTCCTAATCATAATCTCCTGCATTCTAGACATTGATTCTTGCATTAATTCTTGCAGGGATAATAATGTCGCTTGTAAGTTGGCATTAGTAACAGTTGGTTGTTTTTCTCCTACCAAGGTCTCTTCTATAGTTTTCTGCATTGTTGGGGAGGCCGTTGCCAGAGTTGTCATCAAGGTCTGGTTGTTTTTCCTTCCTGTTTTCAGGGCCGTAGTTGTTGTGGAAGTCATCTCTGATAAGATTTGTTTTTGCAATTGGACTATGTTAAGAATATTATCCCAAATCACCATTCGATGTATTATGTATTATTCTCTATATTAAATTCAAATACTGGAGTTAATTGTATTTTACCCCTAATAAATCATACTTGTTTAAAGCATACAACCAACTCTAGAATATCTCACTCTATATATACTTTTGTCCTATAGTGTATATTAATATTTAAGATTCCATTTTATCTGAGACAAGCCTATTAACAGTCCTTAAAATTTTTATATATCCAAGAGAGTCTAATCTGTAAACCTTAATGACTGTAACAAGCAGTTTGCCTTTATACTTAACTATTATAGAAAAAAGGAAAGAACAAAGAGAAAGGGAGAGAGAGAAAGAATGCAGGAAGAAAGGGGTCTTTTCAATTTTAGGGAATCACAAAGCACGTATCTGTAGGATTAGTTCCATAGAAAAACAGGTCTGAGTTGGGGCTGGCGTTTTACTCTTATCGTCTCTCCTCCTGGGCGCACCAAGGAAGCAGGGGGGAGGAAGTGCTGACTAATTGCTGTCAGCAATCAGCGATCAGTCTTGGCCAGGCTTCCGTCTGTCTCTTCCTTCTTCTTCTTCCCTCCTGCCAGCAATTGTCAATCCACAGTCACTTTGGGCATCAGCCTCAGATCGATCACTTTAAAAATCAGTTTTGTAGGCAGTAATGCTAAAAGGAAAGGATCTTGCATATAAAAGTCAGTACGTCGTTTTCTGGCTCTCTACCTCTTGCTCTGCCCTCCTTCGCAGCTAAAATCCTCTCCTAGTCTTCTAGCCTTCTCACGCGCTGATCCGAGATGGCAATCCACTCCTGAGCTTCTTAAATTCCCCAGCCTTTTTCTCTCCTCAGCAACGCTCCAATCCACACTTTCACTCTAAGTGTCGAGCCACTTTATCCCCCTTTCACTTTTCAAACTGCTTTTCTGGCCGCTTGTCTCCAGCTTCCCCCACTGTTACTCACAATGAAACAGGGAGAATCAGACCGATCTCTCTCATGGCTTTGTAGTCCTTCTGCCCTTTTCCGCTCAGACCCTTCAGGCAGTCACTTTTTGCTTCATCAGTTCAGTGGCAGACCGGACTTTGGAGCCGCCATTAGCTGGCAGCTGGCTCAATCGCGCTGGTCTCAGAGGCTCTTCCTTCGTTGCTGGGGAGTTGCCTACCCCCAAACAGCAACCCGGGGGTCCTCTATTCTGACACGAAGCTCTACGGGTTTCGTGTATCCACTGGGGATCCCTCCAAACGCGAGAAGAGGTGTTCGAAAGCCCCAGCTAGGCTTCTCCACCTCTGGACGTCCCTGTCCTGCCACCGGAAGTCCTTTAGGACCGTTTTTCACACATACAACCATTGCAGCAATTTCTTGGTCATGTGATAAAAATTTAAATGCTTGGCAACTGATGCGTATTTAGGATGGTTGCAATGTCCAGGGCTAATGTTTTGTGGTAATGTGATCACCTTTTGAGACCTTCTGACAAGCAAAGGCAATAGGGAAACCAGATTCACTTAATAACCATGTTACTAATTTAACGAGTGCAGTGATTCCCTAGATGGCAAGAAAAGCAGCAAAATGGGTCGAAACTACTTAACAACTGTTTCACTTAGCAATGGAAATTTTGAGCTCAAAAGTCAAGTCACTATCTGTAGCATATGAATATATAATATAAATAAGTCTAGAAATAGTTACAGATAGACCTGGATATACAACCATTTGTTTAGCAACTGTTCAAAGTTATAAGAACTCTTAAAAAATGACTTGCAAATGGTTCTCTCATTTACAACTATTGCAGCATTCCCACAGTCACATGATCAAAATTCGGTTGCTTGGCAACCAGCATGTATTGATAATAGTTGCATCCCAAGGTCATGTGATCACCATTTGCAACCTTCCCAGCCAGCTGGACTCACCTGATTCAGTTAACAACTTCAGTTAACAACTGTGACAAAAAGATCATAACATTGGGTGTGACTCATTTAACAACCACCTTGCTTAGCAATGGATGTTCGAGTCCCAAATATGGTTGTGTACTGAGGACTATCTGTATTATGGAACGTAGTTGACCTGTTGCCTAACATTGATCTATTTGTTTGATATTTTCAAGTTTACAAAAGCAATTGTACATTTTGACTATTTGGTTTATTGATAGAAATTTTGGCAGGGAAACTGCATAAATTATGGATTTTGGATAAAGATTACAGAAGTTTTTCAAGCATAAGATAGTCATAACTGAAAAGCATTGAGGTAAATGGAAGATGAGTAGAATTAAGCAAGAGTGTGAACATGGCAGTAAAATCAGGGGTTCAGAATTGCTTCACTCCCATCCCTTTTTAATACTCTTTAACATTGATGTTCAGATAGATATTATTTTTACAGAAATAAACTTTTAATTAGGCCGTGCAATGCTTTGGATTTGACTTTGAAGAGGGGCTTTGGAACATATGGAAGTACTAGCACAAATCCTCTATGCAAGTTGTTCAAGCCTCAATCCATTTTTTTCCAGAACCATGTAGCAGCAGGCTCTGGGAACAGGTTTGGCTGCTTTATAATGGATCACAGAGAGATACTGTTTTCTGTCTATTTCAAACAGCCCTTTGCAATTGAATCAGAAGCATTGCACATCCCTGTTTTTTATATCACTAATTATTGAAGTCTCCTAGTGGTTTATAATGAAATAGGAGCATGGTATCAAACATCATGCAGATCAAACTAAAAATAACCAAAATTTAAAAGCCAATTCACAAAGGTATATTTCAATATGATTTAAGCCAAGAAAGAAAACAAATCTGTACAACTAAGCAGGGACTTGCCTTCCAAAGACCTGGAATGGCGACAGAAAAGGTTTATCTCCAAGTTATTAATGACCTAATGGCAATACAGGCCAGTCTTCCTCAAAAAGCTCAGTGAATGGTTCATCATAGGAAAATCACATAAAAGCTCCTTTCTCAGTTAAGAACTATATACCAACCCAAATTGTACTTTTAAAGTAACAACCATAACCTTTGTATTTGACCCATAAATAAACTGGCAGCCTTGGAACACTTAAAAATAAACTCTGGGCCTGGGAGTAAACAGACAATAAAGAATGCAAAAGGACACTATGAGTTCTTTCTGGAAGAAATAAACTTTGGATCATTGGATGACAGATTAGTTAAATACACTGAGTTCACCTTAAATCCTAATGAGTGGACAAATGCTCACCATCTCAGTGTGCCTCTATAATAATTTATAGCACTTCCATAAGCAGCCCTATAATTTCTTTGATGCTGTCCATCCATCTTATTTGTTCTTTTCCTTCTTCTTTTAATCTTGTCATTTTTCCCCATTTCATTGACTGCTTGCATCAAAAATGCAAAGTTGGTACATATTTATCATTGGTTCAGTGGAGTAGTTAGCCTTTATTTGGTTCAAGCTTATTGGTTCTTCTTATGAGTCATGCTTGAGAACCATCTCCAAATATATAATTCAAATGAATCACCTTTCTCTTGCTTCTTCTTAATGTCCACTTTTTGTAACTGCGCACACATCACCCTGGAAAGATCATTCCATTAATCAGTGTTGTACCAGAAATCCTTCGTTATCTTATTTGCCATTAACTTCCTACTTAGGATGGATTCATTTCTTCTTTATTTCTATATACACCACCTATTTTTATCATTCTTGAGCCCATTTTGCTTCTTTGCTCAGATCACAAGCATTGTCTTCCTAATTAATTCCATTTTCTGCTTTCATGCATTTTCATTAATTTTACCTTAAAAGGGGATGTTGTCTATATATCCAAGATTTTTAATGCTTTAATCTCTTACTTTGTTTGAACATATTCCAAGGCTGTCATTCTTAGAATAATAATTATTTGGGGGAATAAAAAAACTACAGGCAAAATGCATATTTATTTGAGTTTTGTCCCGTTTTTATTTCAGTATAAGTAACTCATGGTGGTGAACATACATAATACTTCTTCCTCCTCCTATTTTCCCCACAACAACTTTTCCAGTAAGATGGGTTGGGAAGAAAGAGAATAACTGGCACAAGTCACTCAGCCTTGTTTTCATGTCTAAGGTGGGACTAGAATTCACTCTCCTGATATCTGGGTCGGCATCTTAACTATTACATTAAACTGAATCTCCATAACCTTTACCTTTCCTATTCTGAACAAATCTGTTTCTCCAAAACCAGTTTTTAGAATAGCTTCTTGTCCATTTCAAATGATCCTCAGGTTTCTGGTTCATATATTACCTTGATATAATTTCACTAATTGGCTTGGTGTAAACTATTGTTGCAAGTACCTTCACATTATCTATCTCAGTTATCCAATCTTGTGTCTTTGTTCCATTTCATTTTACTCTAAGTTATCTATTTAAAACTTTCTCTAAAGAATTAGCTCAATGACTTAGTTTTATTCTCACATCTCTTTTATTTGGTATAGATACATACACCTATCTTTCTCATCTCTAGGCTACACAATCTTGTTCCATGTTTGTTGACACAGAACTGTTTAACTGCCTTTTCCCCAAGTTTTAAACAGTTTAATCAGTAGTTCATCTATACTTTCTTATTTGACAGCTGGTCTACCACAGCCTACAACACTTCAATCCCTAATGGAATCAGTTCCAAATATCCTCTTTCTGCAAATGTTTCTGTCATACTATTATCCCATTTGTAAAGAGCTTCACTATAGCCTTTCTATTTTCCTTTAACCGTATTTGCTTATATTAAATCTCTTCCATTAGGAGTCCCACCTTAGATGTAAATGTTTGTGTGATTTCAGTGATCTTGAAAACTATTTGTTGACATTTTTGACTGAGAACTGTTTTCTCGTTCTTTTTGTATTTCACACTAAAAATTTATATTCAGTTATCACAAACTCTGCTACCCAAGTGTTGCAACTTCCATCTTTTATTTATTTATTGGCTACCATGATAGCTTGCTCTAAAAGCCACCTGAATTTTTCCCTCTTCTAGTTTTATAATGCATTTCTTTATGTTACACTTTTCACACTGTCTTCTTTCCCCAGCCCCAGAATCTTTTTAATCTCTGTTAAAGTATACTGACTGGTTTCTATATTTATGTTATAATCTGACTGAACATCCTCCAGGTAAGACCTTGTTGACAGTCCCATTCTTTTTTATTTTCTATGTTAATCCATACATTTGGCTACCAATATTCACAGAATGATCCATACTCCGCACCTTGAAGTCATCCGAATCCTACATTCCATGGTGACTATATGTGGTGTCAACATAAAGAATCTGTATTTATGCTATTTGACTTAACAAAATATTTTGGCAAAACTTTATTAGCCTGGTTCCTGTGACAAGAGATGACAGGTTTTCTGAGAAGTTGAAAATAAAAAAAGTGATCCAGTCTAGATGTTACCCATTTAGCAGAGTTTAAAGAATTCTAATCTGAGATTAGATTAGATTTAGTTCTTAAAAAAAACCAGTCCCCAGGGATTGAAGCATATTCAATGTAACTCTAATTTATAAAAAGGATTGGGGAGAATACAGAAAAATATAATTCAGTTACTTTAATCATTCTTCTAACAGAAGAACAAGTCTTACTGAAGAAGAGACAACCCAAGCAATTAAATAAAAAGCTTGTTCATAGAAGAATGCTTAGAAAACCCATGTAATTACAGGTAGTCCTCAACTTAACAACTGATTGCTTAATGACCATTTGAAGTTATGATGGAGCCCCAACAAAGTATTTGCAATGCCGTCCCAAAATTCTAATGGCTGTTCCTCACAGTGGCCACATAATTGCATTTTGGATTTACTGTAATCAGATTAAGTCTGCTACTTAAAATGGGCTCTTACTATGCTTCCCCAAAACACGTCTCCATGCATGTCAACTGTATAAATAAAATCTCCATATTGAGGCAATAAGATCTTGCAGAGCATGAGTGCCTAACTTATTGAAATATTTTATTGGACTACTCCCCATTATATCCCTGGCTCTACTTCACTAAAGGTTGATGATCCCTGTTCAGTAGAACTGATCCAAAATGCACATTCACTGAAGCATACAAAAGGACAGGGTGTTATCTCAAGAAGGAACAATAAAGACCACATGTTTTCTAGAAAGAATTTAAGAAAGCCAGTAAAATAGCAAAGATAAATTGGAGGATGAGGAAGAGTCAGAAATAGTGTACAACAGCACCTATTTTAGCACTCAAAGTTAGACATTCAGGAAAAACTAGACTGTTTACCCCAGAAAAACCAGGGGTATTCAACATTTCAGGGTCAAATTACACTTTATATTAGATACATAGCCCACAACTGACCCTCATTTTTTAAAAATTCTAAAATAAGCATAGGATGTTGGCCTCTAATGGGTCCACTGTAAAAAAAAAAATTAGAGAAAGATTAAAATCACTTCCTGGAATTTACAACGTTACCTCCCCTCCCCATCCCATTCCTCTTTCTTGAAGAGGGTTAGAAAAAGAAAAAAGCCTTAACTTTACCTAAGGATTTTCCCTCTCCCGTATCTCCCTTCAACAGCAAAGAAGAACAATTTGGAAATATAAGCAGACAAGGATAGAAATTTTCCTCCATTCTTTCATTTCTATTAACAAATCGTATTTATTTCTAACAGGGTGCCCATTTCCAGAGATATGCAATGATCTGTCCAACATAAAGTAGAAGATACTGACTACTTTGACCTTGGCCAAGTCTTTGGATCAGTGGAGCATTCTGTATGACTATGCTGAAACTTCACTTACAGACCCTAATACAAAGACAGTTTGGGGCTTCCTAAACACTACACCAGCAGGGAGATGATGTTTCATATTAACACTCATGTAAATGTGCCTCTCTAATAGAAGTCAGCCTGGTATTTAATACTTTGTCATTGCACTTTCTTTCTTGACACTGGTTCCAATCCAAATCAATCCAATCTCTTGTGCTTTCTTAGAATAAAATAAGTATAGTTAATTACATACTACAATTTAAACATATTATGATAAAGTCTCAAGCTGTCAGTTATTGTTTTCTGAAATGTCTATTGCTTAATTTCATAGGATCACATATATCCATGATGGCAAATCTATGGCACTCATGCCAGAAGTGGCATGCAGAGCCATTTCTGTTGGCACGTGAGCCATTGCCACAGATCAGGTGTACTACGCATGTGTGCATGCCTCCTGCCAGCCAGCTGCCATGCATCTGTGGGAGGTGGGGCGCACTCAGGAGACATATTGTGCATGCGCAGAGTCATGTGACACGTGGGGGGGTTGTGCATGCATGTGCAGGGGGCAGAAGGATTGTATGCGCAGTGCATTATGGGTGCTGGCATGCATGCACATGCACATACGCATGCACTTTCAGCACACAAGGGCAAAAAGCTTAGCCATCACTGACATATATCATAAATACCCGGAGGCATTAAAAATTTGAGAAATGAAATATTCTAGGTAGAACAAAACTTGCTGTCTACGCTCATCTTTGTTTACACTGTACCATACCACCCATCCCATTTCCTTGTTTTCTATCCCTGTCTTTGGTTACAGATAGTCCACAACTTACAACTATTCATTCATGAAAGCACTGAACAAAGGGATTTACAATATAACCCAAGCCTAAATTTATGGCCATTGTCCTTGGTCACATAATCAAAATTCAAGTCCATCCACACTTGTGCCTGCAGGAATGCTTTAATTTACCCCACTGTTCTGACCCAAACCCTTTTCCAATAAAACAAAAACGAACCAAAGGGAACAGAAACCTTTTAATGATTCTTACGAATCCCCGGTTAAAAGGCTGCTGCAAACTAATAACTTTAGTAAACACAAGCCTTGCCAAAGCTGTGCAAGGCTTGCCAAGAATAACAGATAAGAAATATTTCACAACACAAGAGTCTTCAAATACCAACTTAAGATACTGCAATGTCCACGAGGCTGGGGTTTCAAAACGTTTTTGCTTCCGGCAAGGAACGTTTGCTTCACAGCTGGCTTTTATCTTCTTGGAGGAGCCATTACCTTGCAGCTTTACTCTGCGTCACCCATGCTGTTGCAGCTGCTCTTTCCTGCGAGCAATCCTGCATGCACGCGCACTTGGCACAGGATCCTCGGGAACCTCATCGCTGCTGCCAGCCCCCATAATCTCTGAAGGCAGCAGTCTACTCCATAATAGTCCTGGCCCCTCATCCGAGTCCTAGGTCTCCTCAGCCGTCCGCACCTGCTGCCAGCTAACCACAACACCCACACGCCTATCCCCCTCCAATCTATGTCCTTTTGGCACTCCTGTATGATATCCTGCCTGATGGGAAGGTCATCCATCCATCCATCCATGCCCTATTTGACCTCTTAGCAGCTTTCAATACCATCAACCATGGTATTCTTCTAGATTGACTCAGAGAATTGGACATGTGCAGCACAGTGTTTTGCTTGGCATGGGATCTAGTACTCTGAGGGACTGCCTTTCCCCAAATACACAGCCCATCCTATTAGTTCCCTCAGAGAGGCCTTGCTATGGGATCCATCTGCATGGGACCTATATTTGATGGGTTCCAGGAGGCCCCACAAATGTGCTGTAGGGCCCACCTTATGGAACATTATGTCCCCCACTCAAATGAAGTTATATTAGTTCTATCCATGCTAATATTCAGGAAGACCCACAGGACCTAGATATATCATAAGAGTTGGGGGTTCCAGGGAAATAGCGACATTTAAGATGGCTCTTTAAGATGGTCTATATTTCCACAGTGATTTTTATAATGATCAGTTGTATGTCAGAGTCACTTCTGGTGAGACAGGTGGCCATACAAATCTGATAAATGAATAGAGATACTCCTTAACTTATGAGCACAATTGAACCCAAAATTATAATCCTAGTGGCCATTAGGTAACTGTAAAATTATAGGTTCTTGCAGTCAATAGGTGACCGCAAAGCTCAGTGACTGCAATCTCAGTCCCCCACAACTCAATCATTAAGCAACAGCATGTATTGTTAAGCAGAACAGGGGTGCCTCAGGGGGTTGTGGAGGACTTGGGAGACTTGGCCCAGGCCTGCACCTTTTTTTCATCCCTAGGCCTGCAGTACTTTCTCAGTTCACACGTGGCTTGTGCTGGGCCTCCCAGGATCTCCTTCACTGCCTGAGGCACTCCTTGCACATCTTCTGTCCCGCTAGGTTTCCACAGGCCTTGGGCCTACTTCTTCCCTGGCTGGGTCCCCACAAGTCCTCACTGGGTTCCCTTCCCATCCAGATCCAGCAGTGCAAGAAGGGGACATAAGTGGGTCAGAACCAGGTCCAGGCCCTGTGGGACACAGGCAGATGGGTAGGAAACTCAAGAGATCCAGCAGGGTGGGACGAGGGAAAGTTGGTGGGAGGGCAGTTTCAGAATCCCTGAAATCAATGTTAAGAGAAGGCAATTGCCAAGCAGCCTATTTTCATCATGTAACCACAGGGTTGTGCAGCAACGGTGACTTTGAGTATAGGTTGTAGATCCCTTCATTTGGCACCACTGTAATTTCAAACAGTTGCTGAACAAAAGGTCATAAGTTGAGGACCACCTGTAGCTGCTTTAAAATGCAGCAGTACAAGCAATAACATGTGCCTGTCATTATCCCCGTGTATCATGGCTGCTTTGCAAGTTGCATTGGTTACCAATTGGCTTTTGGGTGTAATTTAAGGTGCTGGCCATTATCTACAAAGCTCTTCAAGGCATAGAGCTGGAAATTGATGACTGCCTGTCTACTGTTTTTTCTGCCCATCCAATGCATTCAGGCAGAGTGAATGTTCTCCAGCTCATATTGATTAGATGCCGTCATTTGTTGTTGTTGTTGTTGTTGTTGTTGTGTTTTTAACACATGTATCGAATTACAGGTAATGCTTCAGTTTACACTGGTAATTCGGACTAGAATTGCCTTTACAATCGGTCATAAAGTGCAATGTCACATGACCACACTGCTTAACAATGGCAATTCCAGAAGTTCAGGTTGCCACTGATATATGAGGAGTGCACAGTTCATTAAGCGAGGGCCTCATGTGATCGTGACTTCTAACTTCCTGGCAGGGAATATTGGAAATCATGAGCACTGTGATGTTGTATCACAGGGATGGGTGCTGACAGTCCAAGTCATGACCATAGGGATGCTATGATGGCCAGAATTCTGAGAACCAGTCATACCTACACTAATTGAGCACTGTTATAAGTTTAAACAAGCACTGAATGACTGATCAAAACCTGAAGACCACCTGTACTGTACATCACCCAGAGTCTTTGTAGAGTTGGGTGGCCTTAGAAAAAAATCCAAAATAAGTAAATAAGCAAGCCAGGATCATGGACCTTGTAAGGCTTTATGGCCCCAACTATTTGCTCCTTTTCTCTAGGTCTGATTTAGATGTCACTGGTTTTCCATTCAGGGACACATATATTCTATCTGCACACAATTAAACATTCCCAAGTGAAAGCACAAAAGGTGCTTTCACTCCATTTCAGAAGTTGTATTATATTTCCTAATAAAAGTCAAATATAATAAAGTAATATACACAAGTTCTTGGTGACCTCTAGTGTAAGTCAACTTGATCTGCAAAAGATGTCAAAGAATTAAGATAAAGACTAGGGATTATTCTACTGGAAAGGCAAACAGATTAAAGGAATCTTCTAGAAAGATTCTCACCCAGAGTGCTTCCCATCTCAAAGCTAAAGATGGGCAATAGAAAAAGGGGCTAATAATAAAAAACTTTTGACAACCAAGGCTTTGTCAATTCAGTTTGCATTCATCCATGATTCAAATATCTTTTTTTACAAGTAGTGTTGCTAAACCTCCTCTGAGAAGTCCATAATGCCAGAAAAAATGAAAAGAGAAGAGTGTAACCAGCAGCAAGTGGGGCTATAATTATAACAGCAATGAATGTACCCTTGAGAAAACTCAAATGCCAGGTTGAGGATAAGCCATGCAAGGTGTTAACACCAACCTGATGGCACATCATCACCACTGCTAATATAACAACCCTTATCCTTTCCCTAGGCATTTATTTCTGATTCCAAAGATAACTTATATGAAAAAAAAACATTTTAAAAAGCTGTAGCATTTTCTGTCAACATCAGCTTATTTTTGTGAAGCATTAGAACTGACTTCCCATCCTCCTTTCCAGAATAGCTACAGAGAATTCAAAAGCCTTCTTTTTGATTTTAAAGTAATTATTCATTGTGTCAAGCCTCATATGAACAGCTTTGTGTTAGCTGTATCTCAAAGACAAAAAAAATATATCAAACTGTTGTTTGTCACCCGGAGAGTCACACAGGAGATCTTTATAACGTCTCCAGTGCCATTTAGCCATATGTAGGCACAAATACAGATTTAGAATTATTTTAAACTAAAAGCTTCACTATCCTTCCCTCCCTCCTTCATGCACACATACACACCACAAGATTCAAAATCCATTGGATATCTACTTTTGAGATCAAAAAGAATCGAGGGGGGAAATCCACCGTTTACCTTTTTCAATGTGATGGCTTCAAAGTGTTAGGGAGCTCATCCAATTCCAATAAGGATTTAGAATCCACACTTGATACTCTTCTTACACATCCTTTCCCACTTTAGTGTTATGGCTTTCCCCAGTTCACACAATAACCTTCCTTTGTTTTGAGAACCACCTGTTGTTATCTCAAAGGTGCAACTAGACTTTTGAAAAATCACCTTTGGGACAACCATGATCTGGATTACTGGGAATCTCCATAGATATTTTTTGTTAGGCTTGAAGGTCTTTCTCGTCAGGGGTGGGCTTCAAAAATTTTAGCAAAGGGTTCTCTGCCCAGTTGCTGGGTGGGTGTGGCCATGGTGGGTGTGGCCTAGTTGGCCTTCTGCACCATGGTGAGAGGGGTTTTTTGCCCTCCCCAGGTTCTGGAGGCTTCCCTCAAGCTTCCAGGAGGGCAAAAACAGCCTTCCCGAGCTCCAGAAGTACTCTGGAAGCCAGAAATGGCTCATTTCCAGCCTTCCCGAACTTTTGGGGGGCCTGTTTTTCGCACTCCCCAAGCCTTCATGCACACCCATGCAGGCCCTGCACTTACCTGCATCCAAAACAGGCCGAGTGGGAACTCCTGGGAGAGATGGGGTGGGGTGGGTGGGGCCAGCCAGGAGTCGGATTTGGGGGTTCTCCAAACTGTACAGAATCTTAGCTAGGGGCTCTAGCAAACCCCAGTGAACCCCCAGAAGCCCACCCCCATTTCTCGTACTCTTCCACATGCTGCATAAATGGAAACTTTCCAAAACAAGCTTTTTTTTATCTGTGGTCTGCTATGAGCAGTTCTCCTACATTATATTGATCACATTGGCTGTACAGGATACCACAGAGACATGGTCCAAAATGCCAGGTACAGCTCCACTCATTGATTCAAGGAAATCTCAGTAATATCAGAAAGAACTCAAAATACCCTTCAGTTGAGCAATTAAACAATTTCAGAAGATTTTCTTTGAGGAAGTCAAGGAGATGTCAAAAGCAGAGATTTGTTAATATGCAAGGTAGACAGAGGACTTACTGGAAGGAGGCGGGGGGAGCAATCTTAAGAACTTGAAGCAGGGGTGGGATTCTACCAGTTCGCACCTATTCGCTAGAACCAGTTGTAAACATTCTAAGCAGTTCAGAGAACCCGTTGTTAGAAGAAATGACTGGCCTAATCCTGTAAGGAAGGCAGGAAGGAAACATTCTGGTGTTGCTTACGGAAACTGCTTCTCCATTAACCTTATTACATTCTTGGCAGGACTAGACTTCCTGTCTCTGGAACTTCTCTGGAGTTTTTTTCCCTCCTTTGCTGGTACTTTGCTTGTGTGGAGTGATCATTCAAAGTTACAATGGCACTGAAAAAAGTGACTTATGACCGTTTTTCACACTTACAACTGTTGCAGCATCCCCACAGTCATGAGAGGCCAGGCAAGGAGATGCGTGCCTCGATGTGAGTGATGTTGAGTTGGTCACGCCCACCCAGTCACATGACCACCAAGCCATACCCACCAACTAAGCCACGCCCACAGAACCGGTTGTTAAAAAAATTGAATCCCACCCCTGACTTGAAGTCTTTCCTTACTGAAACTAAGAGAACCACTGATACATTTCAGAATTCATGAAGAACCGGTGAGGTCCCAGAAGGCTGGGAGGAGGTCTTAAAGAGAATCAAAGATGTCCCTTCAACAAGAGTAGGATATGAGAAATTGCAGATTTCTCAGCTTGACATCTACACTATATATACTACTAGAAGCCTCTTAGCAAAGCCATGTTTGTGAGTATTTAGATAGGAATGCAGCAATTACCGTGTTTCTCACAAAATAAGGCCGGGCCTTATTTTTTTTGACCCCCGAAGCTGTCTTTTCGGGGGTGACTTAATTCCCCCCCTTGTAACCTCGGGTGGGTGGGCAGCGACAGCTTGGATGTTGACTTCGGCGCTGGTGGGACACTTAGTATTGCGAGACCTTCCGCCACCATTGCTTTCCCTTCTCCCTTGCTGCCGTGGCATTTAGAGCAACGCTGCAGCATTTGGCGAAGCCTTGTGTGGCAAGCCAGGGTTCCTCCCTGCAACCGAAGCCCAGCGGAGACACTCAGCTTCAGGCACTCCATTCGTCACCTTCCCTTTGCCTTTGAAGGTAAAGCCAATTATTTTAAAAATGACGCCCTACTACAACAAAGCCTCCCCTGCTGGAGACGGCAGCCCAACCCCACATGGGGAGGCGAATCTTCCGGGGCCGTAGCGTAGGATCGGCCCACCTCGGGAGAAGCGCCCAGCCGCCATTCCTGCCTGGAGCCGGGCAGAGCGTGAAAAGCTTCGCCTGGGACACCCAGCACAGCTGACAGCGGGCCCTCCTTCCCAGCAGCAGAACTCACCAAGCTCTCACCAAGGCAGCGAGTGCCTCCCCGCCTGACCCTCTGCTCATCCCACCAGGGCCTTGCCAGAGCCGTACGGGCTGGGCAGAGCCAGGAAAGCGAGCCGCAGGTGCGTGCCTGCCTGCCAAGCAAAAGAGCTGGGCCAAGCTGAGCTTGGCTTCCTTCCCAAGTCCCTCCAGCCTGAACCCGAAGGGGCCACCAGGAGAAGCTGCCCGAGGCAGTGATAGCGCCCACCCGTCCATGGACAGGGAGGCGAGGTGAAGGCAACGCTGCTTCCCTGGCTGGCGGAGAGAGCGCGAAGCCACCCGTCCTTTCCACACCTTGCCCAGCCCGTCCCCGTGCATCTCCAAATGCGCCGACAGCTCTAAACGCTGCAGCGGAACAGGCATCAGGCAGAGGTGCTGACTCGGCGGGGCTCAGCTCAGAGGAGGACATGGTGCAGGCCGTCGCCTTGCCTCCCTATCCATGGATGGGTGGGCCCTATCACTGCCTCGGGCAGCCTCTCCCGGTGACCCCTTCAGGTTCACGCTGGAGGGACTTGGGAAGGAAGCCAAGCTCAGGTCGGCCCGGCTCTTTTGCTTGGCAGGCGGGCACGCACCCATGGCTTGCTTTCCCGGCTCTGCCCAGCCTGCACGGCTCTGGCGTGGCCCTGGCGGGATGAGCATAGCGTCCAGTGGGGAGGTGCTTGCTGCCTTGGTGAGAGCTCCACCACCAGGCAGAAGGGCCTGCCTGTCAGCTATGCTGGGCGCCCCAGGCGAAGCTCTTCGCGCTCTGTCTGGCGCCAGGCAGGGATGGCGGCTGGGTGCTTCTCCCGGGGTGGGCCGATCCTGCGCTGCAGCCCCAGGAGATTCGCCTCCCCATGTGGGGTTAGGCTGCCCTCTCAGGCAGGGGAGGCTTTGTTGTACTGGGCGTCATTTTTAAAATAATTGGCTTTGCCTTTGAAGGCGAAGGGAAGGTGGTGACAGAAGCGCCTGAAGCCGAGTGTCTCCACTGGGCTCCAGTTGCAGGGAGGAGCCCTGGCTGGCTGCGCGTGGCTGCGCCAAACGCCGCGGCATTGCTCTAAACGCCGTGGCAGCAAGGGAGAAGGGAAAGCAATGGTGGAGGAAGGTCTCCTGATATGAAGTGCCCCACCAACGTCAAAGTCAACACAGACAGCACCATATCCGGGTATGCAGCAAAACTACTTCCTAACAGCAAGCCCCTCCACCATTCCCCCCCATTTCGCATGTTTAATATAGGCCTTAATTTGGGGGGAGGGGCTTAATTTGATTTTATGCCGATAAAACATGCTGGGCCTTCCTATTGATGGAGGCTGTATTGTTGGAGAAACACGGTAAAAATCATTGAGGGTTTCTCAATTAGCAATCATATTAGACTAACCTAATCTTTTTTGATAGTCACAATTCCATGGACATAGTGTATTTTGACTCAACGACAATTTCTAATATACTTATTAATAACATGTTAGATGGACGTAACAAGTTGAGACATCATACAAAGAGTATTATGTATCAGCTTGGAGAATCATTTTTATTAATGACTTAATCACTCAATTATTAAATATGCAAATGACAGAATATTAACTTTAGCACTCTTTTCACCAGGAGAAAAAAATTCAGACATCATGTAATAATGAACAGGGATGAAATCAATGGGATTGAAATGTAACAGGAAGAAAAATTAAGTTATGTGTATAGAGAGAAAAAAAGAAAGGCATAATTATGGAATGAGGGTGATTTAATTTGGCACTAAAACATGTGAAAAAGATCTCAATGTTCTCAATTAATACACTGATAAATCAACAATGCAATGTAACCACTAAAAAGGCAAATGTTATTTCAAGAAGTATTAACAGATGTTTAGAGTCAAAACTATTCATTGATCTGAAATGCTTTAGCATATTCTGCGCAAAGCAGTGCTTTCGATAAGATTATTTCTTCTGACTCTAAGTTTCTACAAAATATATTATGTTGTTCATTTAGAATTGTTTCTTGCAAGACCTGGAATCAATCCTTGGTGATTCTTTTATAGGTAATGTTCCCAATACATTTCTTCAATTGGCTGGTTGGTTGATTAACTGATTGATCCTGACAGATTATGTTCCATCAAGTTGGTATAGATACTTAGAAACTACAGAGAGACCTCCAGATGATCAACAACCAGGCATTCAAGTTTTCCAGTGTTGCACCCAACAGCTTTATATTCCACTTTGCTGGTGGTTATCCTCTTATTCTTTTCTTCCATGCTTTCTCACATTATAATTTTTCTAAACTAAATCATTGCAAAATGTATCTATCATGTAATAATCTCAGTGTGAAAACTCATAGTTGTTTTGTTCCATGATCCTTTTGTTCTCTTGGCTATCCATTATGTTCCCAAAAGTCTTTCTTAACACCAACATTCAAAATCATCCTCACACTTTCTATCAGACTTCTTAAGGGTCCATAGCATTTCACAGGGAAAAATCAGTAATTGCATGATTCTTATCTGTGAGTATAAACACATCTTGGCATCTGAATATATTTTCTAAGGCTTCACTGTTCCCCTACCAAATGCTAGTCTGCAGAATCTGAGAACTGGTTCTTTTACTTGTTCATACCGTAGTTGATCCTGAAAGGCAGAAACTATCCACTACTTCTGTTATCTTCACTGTCAAAATATATCTTAAGTAATATTAATATTTTGAAGACCAACTACAATACTCAGAAAGCCAGTCTCTGGCAGAATTATTTTTACTGACTATACTATGTATAATTTTTAATCACACAAGAAAAGAAAATTGCAGGTTGATGTATTTGACTGACGCATAATCAAACAATGGAAACTTTAATGGTGAAGGCAGAGAATGTTAAATCAGCTGATTGTAAAATTCTCAATACTGCTGTTGAAAGACATTAGCATGGAGATCATAAATGTAATTTTACACCAAGGCACACACACTATGCAGATGTGTTGCAGATTGGGATACAATTCTTCTTGACACTAAGTGCTCTTTTATTTTATTTTATTTTATCTTCTATTGCAAGAACACAATTTAAATGCTTGTAAAAGTCTATGGTAATTTTGTGGAGACTGTCAGTCCAAAAGAAATCTATTTAAAACTGTCCTCTTCTTCATAGAAGATTCTTCTTCTTTAAAGATCATTCCATTCTTGATATTTACCCTTGCCCTCTCTAGATGATCAATTTAACAAATAAAATTGGTGCCAATGTTTCTTAATCACAAATGATTCGGAAATCTGTTAATAAAGTATATTCAAATTTCATTATATAGAATTTTCTCATGTGCTTACTCCACAAGATGAGGTCATCATAGTTAATACTGGAACCATGGCAATTATGAATGCAAAGTAGATAACATCTTGATATCTCAGGTGCTATCACTTACACAACACCCTTTTCATGAATTTGTTTTATTGTCACTTTTTCTAAACATCTTACATGGCTTTATGTTTCTTATTATACTACACACATACACAACACACAAATCTCCCTTAAAAAGTAGCAACTATGTTACCACTTATTTAAAAAGTGTTATAAAAGTAGTTATTTGGTATAAGTGACATTAGATCTAATTGTATCTAGATGGAGTTTCAATTTTCTATTACTATTTGTCCATATAAAGAAAGAGATAATATTATTTAGCTAGTGTTATGAAACATTCCATGTTTTCAAATTATTTGCATAACTCTCTCTCTACTGCTAGTAACTTTTTGTCAATTTTGGTGCACTTAAATAAGTCTTGGCTCCTGATGACTACATGGACAAGTCCATGCAGTTTTCTTGGCAACATTTTTGAAAATGGTTTGGCACAGCCTTCTTCCTAGGGATAAAAGAAAGTCACCCAGCTGGCTTTATACCCACAGCAGGACTATCTTGGTGTCTTCAATCATTAAACGAAACTATTTCTCTCTCTAGTCTATTATTTTATTCTCTCTTTTTTTGTAGTTTTAAATAAAAATAGGCATCACTGTGGGAAAGGGTTTTTTAATTGCCACTAATTAATTAATGTCCCATTGTCACATAGTGTGTGCCATTCTTGCGACTCTTAGGAAGCCTCGGGAGCATTATGAAGCATTGGGAGAACTGTGTGTGTGATTTGGAGAAAGTTGCAGTCACAAATTTCAGAAGTTTGAGGTAGCAGCACTGGATGGCCGGCACCACTGGCTCTGAGTGGCCCAGGGATTGGCGGGGGCAGCTAGCTGAGACTGCTGAATGCCACAGATCTCTACTTTGGCCCCGATGTCATTATTCAGAGTGGCCAAAAGGGAAGATATGGGTGGTGGTGGTGAGAAAGGGGTGTGGAAGGAATTGGAAACAGGGGAGGTAGTTTCTTGCTTTACTGAGGACCAGAGTGGGGAGGAATAGATTGGGACGGATCCTTGCTTAACAACCGATAGGGTTGCCTAACAAAGGCAAAGGGGATTGTCAAAATTGTCATCACTAACATACAAGTAACATCATGCTTTATGATTGTATTGCTTAATAAAGGAGATTCCTGTCCCAATTATCATCATGACTCAAGGACTACCTATGCTAACAATGGCTGAGTCTGGGAGGTGAAAGTTTTTCGATTTATCTGTTTTACTCCAGATTTGCAGCAAGTTGTGAGGGGAGTACTGCAAGAGGCACAAGAGATCTCAGGCCCCTCTTTCAGCAAGGAAAGCTATCCTTCAATTTAGCAACAGACCACACAACTCAACCTTGTAACAAGGAGATCATTTTTCACTAGCAGAACTTGAAGCATATGAAAACCAGCAGCAGCCTTAAGCCTATATTTTCAACATGCAGAAATATCATAAACTGCAGCCATTTTCAAGCTTCTGGCTACTTGGACACCGATACAAAGAAAATAGTTCAAATCTGTTAAAACAAAGGAAATAAATTATTTTCTTTTAAGAGTATTTTAGCACTTCTGAGGCTTTTGTGCTACGCGAGAATCTATTGGAGAGGTTTTATACAATGGAGAGATGGAACCACTTGCTTGCTCTTTAAAATTCCAGCATATTTCCCTTCACAAGGCAAGGCCAGGCAATCAGAGAGAAGATCATGCATCCAGTTCAATTACCTTTAGATTTGCAGACAGAAGAGCAGAAGCAGCCTCTACTTATAAAAGACTAAAGTCCAAGGTTAGTAACCGAGTAACACCCTTTCAGTTAGGCTTCTCTGTTGGGGTTAGGCAGCAAGCTATATTTGATTACTTTCTAGCAGGGCTGTGTATGTTTCAAAAGTTATTTGGAGGAAGTGCTTTGGATCTCATATGAATGAAATACCTCTATAATCTATTAAATATTTGGACTTCTTTCAGGCTTCTGTGCTTTCAGCTGCAGCATCATTTCATCCAGGCTAACGATGCAGTCTTAATAGTTGATCTACTGAATAGCAAAAAGAGGAGGTGAACTCATGTGAAGTCCAAAGCTCTTTTTTCAAATAATTTTCAGTGAGTGCACAGCAGGCAAAAAGCCAGGGGCCATGTTGGAAGGCAGTAAATATTCTTCTCACAATATAATCAGTATACTGATTTTCGTAAGACAAGAGCTAACAGACTTGAAAGAGAAGGTGGTTCAGAACTTCTTTCAGGCCACATACTTACATAAATTAAAGCTGACCAAGGATAAATCTACACCTATTCTTTCAAGCTATAAGCCCTTGCTGAAAATTATTTATTTGGGGTCTTAGCACAACCTTTTAAGAATTCTACCTTGTGATTTTTAGCTAAATCATTCATCAATCACAACTTATGGCTATACCATATGTGCCACACTGGTTTTAAATTCAAGTCAATAACATTCCAAAAATTAAGAAAAAAAGGGATTCCCTGAATTCACTATTTCCAACTGCAGAAAAAACATTGGAGTTATATGTTAGGAAGAATCTAGTTCCATCTTTTCTCAAGAAGCATCATCCACATTTTCTTCCACATTTGGAAAGATAAATTGGTTGATATAAGCTCTTTTGAAATATCACTTTTCTCTAATTACAGGCATTTCTAGGAACAATTTAATAAAGAGGTATAACATGAACCAAAGCACTCAAGCCTACCTGAATCTTTTTGCTGCTAATTATTAGCAAACTCACAAAACAGGCAAGGAAAGTGGCCAGGAATTTGTTAAGTTAAATTACAAATCCTGTCCTGCTTTTTTTGCTATAAACCATTGTTAGTTATCATGTTACACTTTCCTACTTGTTTTGTTTATCTAATACAGCTTGCTGATATTATGGTTTTACGCATAAGGGTTTTTTTTATTTGCAACTCTGACCTTCTATCTAGAATAGCCTTCTCCAATATAGTGCCTTCCAGATCAGACTATAACTTCCAGATTCCCAACCAACAGAATCAAAAGCACAATTTAAGTAATAAAAATGTTAGCACCAGGGAAAGCGTATAAAGACTAGATTCTCTTTAATTACTTATTTCCAAAGGACTCATCAAATTTCCTTCAAAGACTATCATGAATATATGAATATATCATATACCTTGTGTGTCCAATCACACTTGGCCAATAAAGTATTCTATTCTATTCTATGAAGGATTATCTTGAATTGGATTAACAGTTGCTTATCTGCCTCCCAACATGGCTGTCACATATAAATTGGCAATCTTATTTATGAGAGAGAAGAGGGGACAGGAAGTTGTACCTGAGCCTATTGAACGTCCAACGGAGTCAGAGGAAAGAACCACTGAATCTGTAACACAAGAGTACAAGTTCATTTTTCCCTTGTCATATACACTCTTACTTGTTAATAAGAAACTCCTATTTCCTATTCCTCAAAAAATCAATCTATTGATTAAACATGCAGCAGAGAAATTTTATCCCAATATTAATCTAGCTTTGACTGATTAATGTAGACTTATAGACTTATAAGTCTATAAGGCTGGACTTATATCCTTTCCTGAAAAGAGGTAAGCAGTGCAATAAAAGATAAACTCCTACAATAACTCCCAACAAAAAGTCAGTGGGAGCATGTTTGCCAGTGCCTTTGAGGACCTATAAATATTTAATGTGGACTCCAGAAGTCCCAAAGGTGCTTTTTTCTGATTTTTCTTTGAAGACATTTCACTTCTCATCCAAGAAGCTTCTTCAGTTCTCCAAATGTCTTCAAAGAAAACCAGAAAATCCAGTTGCCTCTTGAAAAAAGCACCTTTGGGACAACCTTAACCTGGATGACTGAGAATCTCCATAGACATGTGGATTCCAGAAGTATTGCAGTTATTTTAGTTGTATATATGTTTATCTTGTAACAGAGAACACTGATTGCATGAAATTACTGTGTTGTAGAATGTATAAATATGTATAATATGTAAACATGAAAATATAAAAGGTATGATGCCTTTTCACTGCACATCTCTCCTTTCTTATTTTCTAGTACATAAGTGGGTTGCTTATCCAGTTCTACCAACAGCTGTCCAAGAGATAACTGAGACTTTTCCACTTTTTCCCTTGATGTTCTAATGCCAGAAACTGGACTTCAAAATGCAGGTATAGGTCACATTTCTACATTGGTAAATCTCTTTTAAAAATCGCCTTTTAGTGCAGATTCCAAATTCCAATATCCACCAATAAACAAACTTAAACACATGTAAATGAAATTATTGTTGTTGCTATTATTTTAAAATCTTCTTAGTGAAACATAATTCTAGTTTCTCAAATCAGATAATAACAAAATGAAAATATAATTTTATGTGATTTCCTTTAGAAATAATTATATTTATATTGTGCTTTTCCTCTATAGCTTGAGGCTCCCAATTCCCCCATCTAAACTTGTTTATTTAATCTTAAAGAAGTAGATACTTAAAAATCTATAAGGGATAAAAAATCATTGATGGATCATCATTGTCCATGATCCCTGCAATTCCATTAACTTTCAGGTTAAACAAAACCAAGTATGAGTACACGATCTGAAGGCCTTGTATTAGCCACGAAGTAGACCAGATTATGAAATAAACACAAGATGTTTACAATTACTTTTGTTGAGACAGCTATTAAAGCAAATTTTTGCTTGTTTTGATTTTGCTGTATCTCCTCCTTAGAGTTCCACAAATTAGTCTGAGTCACTTCCAAATGTTATCTGGATGTTCTGGGCTTTAAAAACCTGTAGCCTTTGTTGCCCTGGCAATGAAATCAGTTTGTCCCCATCATTTCTTCCTTCCTCTCTGCACCTTGCTTGTTGTGAATAAATACTAACAGCAATCCTTTTGCTATATTCTGAACTGTTGCCTCTTTTTAAATGCAGCTACTACATCAGCTTTACCAGAAGACTACTAGAGGCTCCATTTGTGCCACCTGATCAGAAACAACTTTCCTTATGTTATTCTTTTGACCTTCAAGTCAGTGTCCTCTCATGCCGACTGCTTGGATTGGTCCCTGAACTTTTCTTGGCAAGATTTTGAAAATACCAATAAAGCGATTTGTATCTCAAGATTGAAATGAGGAGTCCTTGGTGCTTTCTGAGCTTGGCTGTTTTCTTGCAGATGTTTCATTACCCAAATTAGGTAACATTATCAGTGCTAGTGATGAATGTAATGAAACATCTGCAAGAAAGCAGACTCAGAGAGCACTAAGGACCTGTCATTTTGGAAGTGGTTTGCCATGGCCTCCTCCCTCAGGCTGAATGGCTGGCCTAGAGTCACCCAGCTGGCCTTTTGCCTACTAGTAGGCCTAAATACCCAGTTTAAAGCTTGATGCTTTTACCAGCACATCAGTCTTGCTTTCTTCCTTTCCTCCTAGATCGCATTGTATTCTACATGTTTTATTCAATGATTATATTTATTAGACTGTGATCTATTGATAAAAAAGGACACCCCACAAATAGTAATAAGAAACAGGTATAATAAAAAAATTGTTTAATCTGTATTAACTAATTATCTGGAACGCATCCTATTCTTATTCACAAATTTTAAATACACAGGACAGAATTTTAAGTTAAGTTCTCTAAAGAAGTTTATGAAAATAAAATAATCTTTTCCATTCACTTAGGCTTTTAAAAATCATTAAAAATTATATCAAAGAAGCTCTCCTTAACCATAGGAAAAAGGATGCAAGCATCTGCCCAATTCATGGCCATTTTTCATGTCCAGTCTTTCATATCACATCATCATCTGGATGGACTTCAGGTCTGTCACAGTATAAAGAAGCTATGCACTTGTTGTTGACCTTTGATCTTTGGCAGAGCTGGGACACATGTGAATTAATCATTCAGCAAAATAAGCATATGCTAAGGGCAGCAAGGGAAGGGGAGTGCCACATTCAACTTTAAGTGAATTTTTAAAATTGCCCTTACCTGCCATATTCTAAATCTTCATTGTTAAAAACTTACGTTCTTTTGCATGGTGAATGATTAAAGTTTAAAAGTTCGGTTTGAAGGTATCATCAGATATCACATTTCTTTCTGTCTCATCGCATACGTTTTGTTTTCATTGAAGGGCCTAACTGCTGGGCAGTATATGGGGCATTATTTGACTTTAATCTATCCGGGGGTAGTGAATTTGTCATAGTTATTTTTAATCACTCAATGAGGTTTCAATATCATTGATCATGCTATCCTTCCAGACTGATTTGCAAAGACTGAGAGTGGAAGGTTATGTGTTGCAATGCAATTTCCCTCTAATGTATTTGATTTTAGCCACTGGCTCGGGGTGGAGGAAGTGTTGCACCCTAAATCCCTGGATCCTAAATCCAGGTACCATAGAGCTTATCCCTTCTGTATCATCCTACTGATGATATTCATCTGTATATTTTGTTTTCAGACTGACCAAGTAATACTGTCAAGGTTCATACCATGATCTGAAGGCTGGGAGAGTCTGGATCAGGAGGTACATGTTTAATTTCAACTTTGACAGGACCAAGTTGTTCTAGGTTAATGGATTTCTCATTCCTAGGGATTTTCCATTCCTCATTCTGAATAGTATAGCACTTTCAGGATGGAACTAATTAACAATTTGGAGGTTGTCAGACTCACTGTTCCTGCTTAAAGAGCAGGAAGAAGCTGTGGGTAGCAAGGTCTTTAGACAGATTTGTCATGTGTGCGAATCGCACTGGTTTCTGGGTCAGCCCTACTACTAATCAACAACCTCTCATTGAGATTTTTGTTATGCACTCTGCATGGGGCTGTCTTTGAAGACTACTTGAAAACTTCTGCTATCTAGAATGCTGCAGCGGCAGAAGCAATTAATGGGCATGTCTCAATGTGCCCATATAATATTTCTGTTTTATGTTTCCAGCTACAATTCACGATGCTGGTTGTCACCCAAATAAGCCATTCAAGACACTTATTATTTGAGGTTCATTTTTCTCCTGCAATATCTGTAGATCCAGAATGATCTGACAGAGTTAGCATGCTTTGGGATCTATCTACCAAATAATGCCGTTTGATGGGGCCCGGGAAGTGTACCTTTTCCATTATGACACCTACTCTTTGTAACAGCATCCCCTCAGAGATACAAACAGCCCAGCTTCCCCAGGTGTTGGGCTAAGGTACTATACAGGCTCATTGTTGGTTGTTTTGCTCTTATTGTGTTTGTTGTCTCCCCGTTCACACATCTATTCTTTTTTATGGTGTTTGATGATTGTTTATGTGTTTAATCAATTGTCCCCACTGGGCAGCATACAAATATGACAGACAGATAGATAGATAAAGCAGATCCTGAGATGAGCCAGAGTCTTTTCAGGAGGCTGGGAGAAGAGGGGGGGGGGGTAATTTTCTTTCTATTACTTTCCTTCACTTAATTTATCTTGGGCTCAAAATTATTTCTTTGTAAGAACTCATTTCCCACTTTCTTTTTTCATTCAAAAGCAGAAAAATAATTGTCTGTCTCCAGAAAAATATAGTGTTTAGAATTGAGCTCATACAAATGTGAGCACAGTGCAGCTGTCCTTCAGAACTCTGGCAGAAAGTTTAGAGAGGAAGAGGAGTCTGGGGTAGCATATGTTTCCCTTTTTTCTGCCCAGTTTGAGTTTAGCTGAATATCCGAAGAAAGGTAATGAGAATACTTCTAAGCTGAATACCTGTTGAGGCCTCAAATATCTTCCTTATGCTCCTCTTTCTAGGGTAAACCTCAGCATTGGATGCCACTTGGATTCATGACCCCTTTCAAAATAAAAGAGAGGAAAAACTAGTGATGCCATTTAAATAAACTTTGATACAAATATTATATGGATGGAAAGAGAGAAGTCTTGAGAGTCTGTTTTGGGATGACATTTGCTATGATATGATAAATGAAAATGTTTTTTTAACCATCCAGTTTGAATCCAGAAGTCTTTGCAGAGGCCTCAACTGGTACATTCTGCCCCCAACACTAACTCTCCCTCATAGAAACAGTGTTGTTGTTGTTGTTGTTAATTTTTGGTGAGATTCACAGCCTTTGGGGCTGGTTGGTAGCTCAGCAGCTCAAGTCTTAACCAAGGACTTAGGAACTGTTAAGGTATCGTTGGAGGATATAAGCTGTTCCAAGTAGGGTGGATTTTTGTAGAATGAGGGTATTCAAGTCTGATAAATTCAGAATTTCCAAATAGCGAGGTAGCCCTTTAGGTATTGCTCCAAGGGCTCCAATTACAATTGGGATAACACATGGTTTCTTTTTCCAAAGTCACTCAACTTCAATTTGTAAGTCCCGGTACTGTGTGATTTTTTTTCTTGCTGCTTGTCTTCAATTTGTGCATCACCAGGTATTGCAATGTCAATGAACCAAACCTTTTTCTTTTCAACGATTGTTATGTGAGGTGTGTTGTGGGCCAAGTGCCTGTCAGTCTGAATTCTGAAGTCCCACAAGATCTTGACTTATTATTATTGTTGTTGTTGTTGTTGTTGTTATTGTTATAATACATAAAATGACAGTATACAAAGCAAATGAGATAACCATGCTGGGTTTCGTATCACAAATCACTAGTTGAACACTTCCCAAGTGTTTAGGACTGAGTGATGTATCAGCGGATTATGTGAGCATATCCCAGTAAGGTGGCCTTCTGCAGCTGACCAATGGTGATCTTGTCAGCGCCAATTGTTTTTAAGTGCTTGCCTAGGTCTTTAGGCACAGTACCCAGTGTGCCAATTACCACTGGAACCACCTGCACTGGTTTATGCCAGAGTCTCTGCAGTTCGATTCTCAAGTCCTGATGTCTGGTGACTTTTTCAAGTTGTTTCCGGTCAATTCTGCTGTCACCAGGTATGGCAATGTCGACAATCCACACTTTTTTCTTCTCCACAATCGTGATATCCGGGGTATTATGTTTCAAAACTTGGTCAGTCTGTATTCAGAAGTCCCACAGTAGTTTTGCATGCTCATTTTTGACCACCTTTTCAGGCTTATGATCCCACCAGTTCTTTGCTACAGGCAGATGGTAGTTGTGACACAAGTTCCAGTGGACCATCTGAGTGACTATGTTGTGACATTGTTTGTAGTCAGTCTGAGTGATTGTCTTGCAACAGCTTAGTATGTGATCGATGGTTTTGTCCGCTTCTTTGCAGAGTCTGCATTTGGGGTCATCAGCAGATTTTTCTATTCTGGCTTTGATTGCATTCGTTCTGATGGCTTGTTCTTAGGCTGCAAGAATCAGGCCTTCCGTTTCTTTCTTCAATGTTCTGTTGGTCAGCCATAACCAGGTCTTTTCCTTATCTATTTTTCCTTGGATCTTTTCAAGGAACTGTCCATGCAGTGCTTTGTTACACCAGCTGTCAGCCTGAGTTTGCATCGCTGTTTTCCTATATTGATTCTTGGTTTGCTGCACTTTGAGCAGCTTCCTCTTGCTGACCTCCATCAAAGCTGGTTCAACACTGTCTTTCACATAATCTTCCAGAGCATGCTTCTCTTCTTCGACTGTCTGCTTCACTTGCAAAAGTCCTCTGCCGCCGGCTTTTCTGGGCAAATATAGCCTGTCAACATCACTATGCGGGTTCAGCACATAGTGTATGGTCATCAGTTTTCTCGTTTTCCTACCCAGGCTGTCCAACTCTACCTGTGTCCAGTTTACGATCCCAGCAGTATATCTGAAGATGGGTATGGCCCAGGTATTTAAAGCCTTGATGGTGTTACCGCCATTCAGTTTGCTTTTTAGAAGTTTTCTGACCCTTTGTGTGTATTCTTTGCTGACCACATTTTTCACTTGCCCATGCTTGATATTGTCCAGCTGCAGTATGACCAGGTATTTGTAGGCTTCAGATTGGTGGCACTTGATGGTTTGTCTGTTGGGCATTTCGATTCCATCACTTTCTACGATCTTCCCTTTCTTCAGTGCCAATGTGGCGCATTTGTCCAGGCCGAACTCCATGCTGATTATTATTATTATTATTATTATTATTATTATTATTATTATTATTATTACAATATCATGTCTGATTTTTGGAGACTGCTTGGGCAGGTTGCTGCTGTTTTCTTGAAAGGGTTTTTCAGACATAATTTACCTTCTTCCTAAGACTGAAAGAAAGTGACAGGCCCAAAGTCACCCAGCTGACTTTGTGTCTAAGACAGGATTCAAACTCATGGACTTCTTGTTCCTAGCCTGATGCCTTAACCACTACACCAAACTGGTTCTCCACTAGTACTTACCTCAAAATAAATAGCTGTGGGGCTGTGCTCACAGACAGCTTAATAATTAAAAATACCATAGTAATATATAGGTATTAAACCTTTAAATGCCACTGAGAACTGAAATGTCCTCAAACAGCACACATTGTTTATGTATACATGCCCTGAAGAAGCACTGAAAATATCTGCTGTTGAACTTTTTGCCTGGTATTCAGAAGCTGGCAATGATTTTTTACTTACTGTTATTATTTATTTATTATTAATTAATTCAATTTATATGATATTTTTTATTTCAAGCCAGCATCCAATTGGGAATAGCCTATTTTAAATATACACTAAAAATTGGAGCTGTTTTGATGTTTTCCCCCCTAGTTTTGAAAGAATAGTTCTTTGAAATCATGTTCAAGGTCTGCACTATTTTAAAGGAGAGAAGCTGCCAGATAAATGTCAGGGCCTCTCTGTGTTTAGTTTGGATTCTGGAGAATACTATTCCTGTGGTATGTAAAGCAAGAGCTGCATCAAACTCTTATTAAATGTATATTATTCCTGTGGGACCTGTGGTTTCTTTTGTGATTTCTCAGAACTCTGTTCAAAATATAGCATACAGTCTGTATGTACAAGTCTCTGCACAATCTTGAAACCGGCTTTATTGCATGGAGGGGAATATTTGCATTCAAATATACTACCTCTTCTAATCTCCAAGCATGTAGGCTAGATTGGAACTGTGCGAGAGACTTCCTCCACTGCCAACTTTAAATTCCTCCATATATTCACAGGTTGAAGCAGGGCTAACCAGCTTCCTGGCGCATTCAGCCTTTGCCCACTGAGCAAATGCTGAGCAAAGTTGCCACATGGATGAAGCCTCTCCTCCAGTAGCCCGTTTTGTTAGGGTGGGTTCCCTGGAATGCTCATACTTGCTGTGCAACACATCACTTCTCCCCCACCCCCACCCAGGGAGGGACGGAGGGAGAGGGAAAAATGGCCATAGTCCACAAGGAACTTGAAAAAAAATGTATCAAAATAAATCCACCGGGCAGACCACAATACAAGAGAGTTCCCAAGGCACGATCCAAGTCAAGGGCATGGTGTCTATCCAAAGCAAGGCAAGAATCCCAATGACCAGAAAATACACAGCTAAGAAACAAACCCAGCATTGCCTCTATCTGTCTGCTGTGCTAGATAGCCAGCTTCTGGTGCATCCCATCAAGAAGGGTGAGGCTTTCTCCTCGCAAGTAATCTGGCTGACCTTCTCTGCTCCTGCCTTTTCTCTGCCCTATGTGCTCTTGGATCAGGAGCAGAAGGCAGTTCCTCTTCCTCGTCACTGAGTGGCTGCAGCTGCATGCTTTTCCCACCTGGAGCCTCAGGGCTGTTCGGCTGCAGCTGTGCTTCAGCCAAATTCCTCACAGACAGCTCCTTGCAGCCATCAATCAACTCAGCTTCTGACAAAGGAGCATATTTGTAGCTCAGGGTTGAAATGAGGGGCCCTTGGTGCTCTCTGAGCTTGCTTATTTTCTTGAAGACTAACAATCAAGAAAGCAATACCCCAATCAAGAAACTGCCAAAGAGCCCAACCGAAGAATCTCTAAGACCACCTCCACCCACACAGGCAGGTAAGACAGTGGAACATAAACGGACAGCAAACAGCACTCTTCACTAGCACTTACGATGTTACCTAATTAGGGTAATGAAACGTCTGCAAGAAAACAAGCTCAGAAAGCACCAAGGATCCCTCACTCAGCTTCTGATGTGCCAAGAAGTGGCTCATCCTCCCCCAAGCTGACATCTAGAGAAGCACCTGGGGAAGCATCCAGGGGAGTCCTCACAGGGGTTGAGCTTCTTTGTGATGCTGTTGAGCCAACAGGAAAGGGAAGAGGAGGAAACCAAGACTACAAAGCAAGACCTGCCTGTTCAATCCCTATTGTGCTAATTATCCCCACCTGTCTTTTTCTCTCCTCCCCCCCGCCACTCCCCAGCAAACATTCATACCTAGCAGGAACTTGGGTTTCATAAACCCCACCCTGAGGTATTTGGCTGGACACATTATACTGAGCATAAACTAGAATCTCAAACGGCCCAGAATAAGCTCAGGGACAATGCGCAGCATGATGTCTCCAGGAAAGTTCAAGAAAAGCCACCCTTGTAAGAATGGGAGGGTGAGACTAGGCAAGAATCCTGGGTAGCCCTCGGGAGGAAATTGGAATTGATGAAGCACTCATTGCTGAAAGCACAGAGGCCACCAAAGGAGAGCCCCCAGCCACAGGAACATGTTCTAATAGTAATCCAATTTTAGATATGCAAGCCTAATTCGCACAAGCACTGCTCCTATGCTCCCACTCTGCCTCCACAAGCTAATAAAGCAGAAGCTCTGCTCAACAGTGGACTATACTGGTGTTCTGGTATACTGGTATTTTATAGACAGTATAAATAATACACACACACACACACACCCCACACACAATTCCTGCTATATTACTGTCTCCCACAGGGGCAGATAGTTTACTGTTTATGAGCTTGAAGCAAGAAAATGTAGAATAAAATGATCAACTCAACAACTTAATTGGGGAGAGAAGAATGGAATTATATTTGATGTTCTTACCATCGAATAGTTAAGGATCAAACCTTGGCAATCTACTTTTAGCCACAGAAAGATCTACCAGTAGAAACATCCCTGCTTTTGGTACTATTCATCCTATATCACTACCCTCAATTCCTTAGAAAATTAAGCACTTAGTAACTTCCATTTCCATTTCTTTTTTCCCACCGATAACATGGTAATAGCTTTTTCAAAGTCCTTCCTCCTTCCAGTATCACAGGAACCAAAAGTTGTGTATATGGTTTTTATTTGTAAAATGTATGTAGCCTACATAATGGTAGGAGCAGTGATAGCACACAGAAAGGATTGCATATCAGATTTACAACTGAAATGCCAATCAAGGATACAAGACTCACCTGTGCAGGCTTGCTCCAGAACTCAAATGAAGTAACTTTTGCATAAAAAGAAAAGATCAGAACTTAAACATTTTGAAATGCTATGGAGTATATAACAAATTATGTAATTTCCAGGAAAAACTAAAATTCCAGCTAACAGAGTCTACCATCAAAAGGTAGTTTCCGTCAATTTACATGTATATCAGGAGCTTCTAACAAGGCATACAGAAATATAATTAACGTTTCTGCATCATCAATATTTTTGTAGGCATCGAACCTTCTTAGTTCGGCAACAGATGTCTGTGATCATTCCTACACCAATACACTACAATGTGTATCAGTTCTTTAAAAGGCATGGTTAACACATGATGCAGTGTTTTTTTGGAATTGTGCCCTACTATTTAATGCAGTCAAGGCTGAATCAACTGACATATTGTGTTCTCCACTCCAAGTTGGAGTCTGTTCAGAGAAACACTAAGGCTAAAATATGCAGGAAACATACGTGCATTCACATATCTTTGAAATGGTGCTACACCAAACCAAACATCATTAGCAGATGTATAAAATAAGACTTTAACCCTCACTTTCCATGATACAGCTAATCCTTGACTTATGACCACAATTGAGCCCAAAATTTCTATGGTTAAGCAAGACAGTTGTTAAATAAGTTTTGTCCCATTCTATGACCATCTTTGCCACAGTTATTAAGTGAATCACTGCACTGTTAAGTTAGGAACATGATTGTTAAGTGAATCTGGCTTCCCTATTGACTTTGCTTGTCAGAAGGTCACAAAAGGTGATCATGTGATCCCTGGACACTGCAACCATCATGAATATGAACCAGTTGTCAAGTGTCTGAATTTTGATCACATGACCATGGAGATGTTGCAATGGTCATAAGTGTGAAAAATGTTCATTAGTCAATTTTTCAGCACTGTTGTAACTTTGAATGGTTAACTAAACGAATCATATGTCAAGAACTACTTGAATATGATTATAGTTTAAGCTAACACCATCACCTCCAATAATGAATTGCTATTATGTATTACAGCATCCATAGGAGAACAAGTTACAATCAGAAAATGTCAAACACCTTACAAACAGCTTTGGCAGGAAAATCCTTTTCTCCAAAGAGCAACTGCATTATTGAGCCTAATCAGAGGAAACAAATAGCAACCAGTCTACTCTCTTTAGATTTGGGCTACCAGATCTAGGTTGCAAAACTTCAGCTGACCATGAGACAGCAGCAAAGAGTTGGAGCCCTTTCATTTCCCTAAGCAGTCATCTGGAGTTTGTCAGTCAAGACCTAATAGTCCTAGTTTGGATCTAGCTATATCATCTATTAAATCACAGACTGCTGCTGAATTCTTGAAACAATAATCTAGAACATATGTTTATTTTCCCTCCCACCAATACCCTCTTTCTTTTATGCCATGTCATTTTTGACTGTAATGCTGAGGGCAAGAACAGACTATTCTCTGATCTTTGTAATATGCTGCTCTGGACAGCAGGATAAAAATCCTTTAAATAATTTAAAAATAAGGCTTCCATTATCTTACTCTTCTAGAAATCACACATCATTGTACAATAGTGTGGATAAGAGAAATTGATTCACACCAAACTGGCTCTGCATGTATCATGGATTCAAGGTCTGCTTTAAATAAAAGTCTGCTTGATGATGCTTCTTTCCAAATGATTTTTTTTGCTAGCAGATGATACGGAAATAATGAAAAGCAGATTTCCAAGTAAGTTACTGAACATCTTAAAAAGCAGAGGTACTGAAATTGCTGCCGCAGTCATTAATAAGTTGCTTTCCCAGTCTGAAATATGATTCTTTATTGGTCCAAATATGTTTTTTCTTCATTCACTAACAGCCCTTTAATAAAAGTTGTAGGCCACTATGCATATTAGCATATAATGAAGAAATATACCAAGAAACAGCATTCTACTAAGCACTTCAACCTTATAAAAACATTTCTGCCCATCTCATCATACCTCACAAGTTGGACACCTGTTGTTCTCCAGATGTTGCTGAATGAAATCTCCCAGCTCTCCCCATCAATGGCATGCTGTGTTGGTTGCACAAGGTTGACCTCTCTCCCCTAAAAATTTAGGTTCAATCATATGTACAAATATAGTCTGATTCCCTAGATCAGATCTAGAGTTATTAGCACATTTATGAGCTTTGGTTAAATGTTCTTCATTAAGAAATGAACATTGCCAATTACAATTAAGTGTATTTTTATTATTATTTTAGTCATTCCATTCCTAAAGTGATTCAATTGCAAAAAGATTCATGGTAGTGTGAAAAATAAGCTTAAAAGCACATAATACCAAAAGAACCTAAAGGACTCCATCAAGTGAGTTACTTTTTATTGATATTACTGTGCATCATGCTCCAATTTAAAAATAACTTTGAAATGTGTGATTTGCTTGATGACCATGATGGAAATGAGGTCATAAGTCTACTGGGGTCATGTGATATCTTGCTTAGGGATCGAGTTGCTGGTCCCAATTATGGCCATTATGTAAGGACTATATGTAACTAGTTAAATGGAAAAGGTGTTATCAACTCCAGCTCTTGAAGAGAAAGAGGAAGTATATCCATTGATTGGGTTTACAGTAGGTAATTATTAATAAAATATTTGCTGAGCAAGCCACAATAGTATAGGTCACATAATATGGTGAGCTGTAAACCATGTTTTATAATATAGCTTGATCCACACAACACATTAAGCCAAAACAACAACCACTTAGTGATTTAACTCGTTTTGTGAATTTAGACTGTTTCTCAGATTTCATAGCCAAGTCTTCCTACATAATCACTTGAAAAGATACCCATATGAATAGAGTGAATTTACTGAAAAATACATCTACAACTGTCTGCCATAAAAACCCCCAAGTTTATTTTGTTACCCTTAATTGGTGCATGTGTACATCTCAGTAAATTAACGGGCACAGTATTATGGACAACGCTGAATAGAAGCAAAAGGCCAGATTTTTAAATCAAAACAATATTTTCCATCTCTCTGGATACCCCGGCAGTCACTCCAAATCAAGTTAATGTAGTGTGACATTAAAAGCAGACATAATTTCTGAATTAATAAATTAAAATATTACAATTTAAAAAGAGATAAAATATTCCTAAAAAATATTTTTCAAAAAGAGTTTTTGTCAAACTAAACATTAATAATTGAGACAAATTAATATACCAATTAGTATTCTACACAAATGTGTTACAAATACTTAATGCATATAAAAATAAAATGGGAAAATCATTAAAATCCTCCATCCAAACCTCCTTCAAACCGTAACATTTATCTCAACTATAACTTTTTTGTTATAAATCAAACTGAATGTCCTTTAAACCAAGCAATGCTAATTGTTTCAGAAATAAAATGTTTGGCACAAGGAGAATGACTATTGGTTACTAAGAAAGAAGTTGTATAATCAAAACCCTTGCATATATGTATATGTATATATATTCAAAATTGCTATTTCAAGGTTATAAGCACACTGATATGGCTTGGTTGTCTCAGTTTTTGCTGCATAAACCATAAAGGGTAAAGCAGGAGGAATGACAGAGAGGCTGGAGAGATAAGCTAAACTATCTTGTGATTAAGAGCTCTTCCAGACACCCCTTCTGGATGAAGTGGCACTGCCCCACTTCTCTCTTCATTGCAAAGGTCTGAAGAAGACAGTTAGTTATTCAATGGAAACTGACACTGAACAGACACAGCCAATCTTCTGGTTTTCCACTCCTGTTCTCATGGCAGCAGGTCTTGGCTGGCACTCTCAAACTGTTATTTTAGACAATAAGTCCAGAAATGGTTTTGGCCTTCAGCTGCCTTACATGATCATCAATCCCAGCTGGGAGAGAATATAATATAAAATACTTAAAAAAAAAACAGCATTTTAAAGAAGTCAGACCAGGTTGTTCTTACACGTAACTCCAGCAATCTGTATAATTTCACTAGGTTAAGCAGTATCACTTGCCTTTTCGAGATAAATATTGAAGAAGAAAGCCAGGTAAATGCAACCGGTCTTTTTTGTTGAATTGTTAATCCACAAAATTCTTTGAAAAATAATTCTAAAAAACTAAGATACCCAGAAATGTGAAAGAAAAATTCCATAGATAAGAGTATGATCTCAAGCACTAAGAAAGGTATTTTGTGGAAAAGTTTTTCTGTAAGTTAACCATTAGTAATAAGAAGATGGCTGTCTAATTGTGAAAGTTATTTAAAAAGGAGCAGTTGACAAGGAAGTAGACTTCTCCAGCCCTGGACAAATAGAGTTGGCACATTTTCAAAAAGTAAAGCATTCCATGCACCATGTGCCAAATTAAAACCAAACCACAATGAGGCCTTTGCAATTAGCACTTGGAAAAGAGAAAACCTAATGACGGAAAGATGGCATGACACCTAGTAGTATATGACATTTTATACAAGATAAACAGCAAATTCTAATACAAAACCAACATTTTTTAAAGTTGTTGTTTGCACCACTTATTCTTAACAGTTGAGAAACCTTTGCAACAGCAAGCCACTCATTTGGAAATATCACAAATGTATTGATAATTATTGAACAGCTAGAATAATTATTGAAAAGCTAGAATAATTATAAAAAAGCTAGAATATTATTTACTATTTATGTTTATTCACATCTCAGTGCAAAAGGGACTGTAGTTGAGGTTAAAAATTCAAATCCATCATCAAATGGATAATAATAATGCCTTATTGTAACTTGTTATTAACAAAATCATTTCCAACACTAAATATATCAATGTCCAAACACCTTCTGGAAAACCTAGAGCAGTATTTTTCAACCTTGGCAATTTTAAGATGTGTGAAGTTCAACCCAGCCAGGTTGCCAAGAATGAAAAACACAGCTACAGTTTTATAAGCGTCTCCAAGGCATGAGAGTGAGTTATTCCATAGATAAAGCACATGTTGACAAACCTCTTCCCACCTCTCTTCGAGCATATTCAGTAGGAGTTCTTGGCCACTTCAACTAGGCAGGCAGAATTCAACTGAGAAAATCTGTCTCTTATACACTCAGGCCCCAAGTCATATGGGGTTTGACAGGTGATGGCACTCTATATTGCACACTAGTACCCAACGCAGATATGTGTTTTGAGAGTTGTTGCAAAACTAAATCTTAAGCCCACAAGTCACCACATTTGTCCTCTAGTAGTCCGTGCTTCTGAATCATCCAGGTTCAGTCCACATAAAGCAAATTACAGTAGCCCAACTATAAATTTAAAACAATTTATAATTTTATTATTTGACAATTCCTATAGATGGCATCTATTGTCATTTAACATCAATTTGTACTGCTGTTGTCATATCTGCCACTTTACATATGCAATATATTCAAGTTTTGCTCAGTAGAGAGCAATATGGACTTGTGTAAATCTCTTCATTTCTGGAAATATTCTCATTAAAAAAAAAACCCTCCCATCCCTTATGTTAGGTAAAGAGACCAGACACCAGGTATTTGTAGAACGGGCAAAATTTAAATAGTGATTAACAAATTTTTGAGGTGACAAAGCAAACACATCAATTACATAATATTGAAATTTAATCAGATAATCATATGTGGAATTTTTGAACTTTCATTGCTGTGCATCTGATATGAGAAATATCTCAATTTTTTTTGAGATATTTACGGTTTGTCATGAAGATGAAATACAATATTGAATAAATGTTTTCAAATATATTATTTCCAAACATTTTGCAAAAATGTGAATAAACAATATTTTCATAAATATTAAGGACAGAAGAAGAATAAAATAAGAGATGGAGGAACAGATCTAGAAATCTTTCACCATACTAGACTGATTATTCTGACCTCAGAATACTTTTTAAAAAGGAGGTTTTTTTTCAAGAAGTTGTATGGCCTAGGGACTGGCCAAAATTATTTGTTTAATCTCAGATGAAATATTACTGGAATGGTCATCTTTCAACCTGTCATCAAGAAACAAATCTCTACTCAGTATTAATGTAAATCAGACCCTTATGAAAATGGCAGGTTAGTTTATAATTCATTTATGGTCAAATAGCAGACATTTGAAAATAGAAACTAGGCTGAAACAAGTTTGGAGTTTCTAGGAGTATTATCTAGCAAGTTTGGTTTAGTTCCTGTGAAGTGATTGTTCATTTTTTTTCTTCAACAGTTGGAGAACAATGATCTGCAGTCTCGTGGCCTACAAGTAGGAACCACAGTGGCTATGGCAGGCAGTCTCTTTTAAAAGATGAAGGAACAATGAAAGAATTCTATTAAAGATCCTGGTAATGTCCACCCGCAAACACAAAAACTAAATCCAGACAACTGAGAGGGAAGGGAGAATTATCCTGATCCCCTCCCTAAAACTCTTTCGGGTATGTTGGTTCCAGGGGTGGTATTCAGCAGGTTCTGACCAGTTCTGGAGAACCGGTAGCGGAAATTTTGAGTAGTTCGGAGAACCAGCAAATACCACCTCTGCCTGGCCCCGCCCCAATCTATTCTCTGCTTCCCGAGTCCCAGCTGATTGGCTGGGTCTTCTTTTGTTGCCCTGCACAGGAGAATGGAGCTGGAAAGCAGGTTAGTGGGGTGGGGAGAAAATAGGGATTTTGCAGTAACCTTCCCCTGGGGAAGGAATGGAGATTTTGCAATATTCTTCCCTGCCATACCCACTAAGCCACACCATGTCCACCAAGCCACTCCCACAGAACCGGTAGTACAAATTTTTGAATCCCACTACTGGTTGGTTCAGCCAGTCCTGTTTCCCAATGTTCAGCTTGCCATGCCCTTTATCTGCTCAGGAACCAGTTGTTCTCTAATTTAGACAACACACCTGGATGCATCATTCGATATTACACAATAAATTATTACATTTATTTTATTTTTTTAAATGATAGGGTACCAATCTCACATAGTGGCTCAAAGCAACCAATGTAAACAGTAAACATATGACAATCCAGAGGAGAAAAAGTATGTCAATAATGATTTCTCCAGATGTTAAACTTTCTAGCAGATATCTAATTGCATATCTTGGCTATGCAGCTTTGGTACATGTGAAGTTCACTACTCTTAAGCTTAATTCTCTTATCTAAAGGAAACCTAAAATTTATCCTAAACAACAAGAGCAAAAACTTCTTTTGTCTCAGTAACTGCAATCTAAAACAGAAATACAACTGACCTCAACTTTTGGGCTCTGATTACTGGCCAGGAGACAGGAATGAAAAAACTCCATGTTTATCATAGCTTTTGAACTCAGCATAGACTGCAAAAATGCTTCTAAACTAGTACTTGACTAATCAGATCCAAAAACACAAATCATGACAAAAACACCGCCTGTTCCATTGGAGATGTGATAAAACATTGGTATTGTTGGGCTCCATATAGATGCAAGAATGACACATCATAAACTTTATCTTAAGTTTTACAACTACAATTTCTGAGTGGGACAGAATGTTCTTAATAAAACTAATTAAAAATGGCTTTGGTTTCACTGCTTTGTAGTCAGCATCAGTGAAATGTAAATACACTTATTTGAAGGAAACCTTGACTATCCCAAAATAAAAAATAGACTCTGGGAAATATCTGAGGCGATGGAAGCTAGTTCCATAACAGAATCCAGTAATATGAAAACAGTACAAAAAAAGGACCTCAATATAGATAGAAAAGTGCAAAACTGGACATGGATAAGATACCAGCAAAAAGCAAATGAAACACATATTTTGGTCTCAGTAGTCTCATTTATGGTCTTGTATTGCCTTGTAAGGTTGCTTTATGGATCTATAGAGATCCACTTCCTCTTAGTTAGGAATGGGCAGGGTCTAACAACTATGGAAATTCTTTCAACTTTTCTTTACAAATTTCATACTCGTAATAATTTATAGCAACAGTGACACCTATTGGCAAATAGAATAAACATGATTTTTGCTGAAACAAAAATCAATGAATTAATGAAACATCCACTTCTCCTAGGATTCTTCTGTATCATTAATCAGCAAAAAATAGCAATAGGTATGAATTAAGTCAACCGAGCATAGGAAACTTCTCCTAATTTGTCTCTATCATCTTTAACCACTTGCAAAACTGATAGAAGACTTAGGTTAAAACCTTTGAAGAGATTCTTGATGTGGGAACTATTTTTAAGTAGACAAGAGCCCCTAGAAAGATCTTGACCATAATAGAACCTTTCGGAAATTTTTTGCATCTTGTCACGAACAAATACCCGAGTGGTGATCAAACACAGCCATGGCGATTTGCCCTTCTGCGCCAATTTCCCCTTCTGCGGCATTTTCTTTCCATGCATGCGCAGTCAGTTTCGCTTCCGGTTACAACCAAATTGGGTTGTAACTGAAGTCATGGAATGGATTACAGTCATGACCTGAGGTTCTACTGCACTTGGTTTCATGTTACGTTTGGTATAACTTTGAATCCAGTCTTTCATTTAGACCTTTGTCCAGGTTCATAATAACAGCAAAATAAACACTTTTCTCCTGGTGGACTATCACCATAAAGAACAAGAATAAAAACCCGCATCCGGCTTAAAATTTTGTTTTAATGCAAAATAAATGTTGACAATTTAAAGCAAGCAATATCGTTTAATTAAAATGCCAAGTAATCCATTTCTACCCAAATGAAATGGTATGGCCACATTATTATAATATCTGGATTCACTGTATAATCAGTAAATACATATTATGGAGAGAACTGAGTCCAAAATTTATGTTGCTAAGCAAGACAGTGGTTAAATGAATTTTGCCCCATTTTACAAACTTTCTTACCACAGTTGTTAAATAAATCACCACAGTTAAATTAGTAACATGATTGCCAAAGGTGATCCACATGACCCTGGGACACTACTATTGTCTTAAATATGTGCCAGTTGCCAAGCATCCCAATTTTGATCATGTGAGCATGGGGATACTGCAACAGTTGTATGTGTGAAAAATGGTCCTAAGTCAATTTTTTCAGTGCCATTGTAACTTTGAATAGTCACTAATTGAATGGTTTTAAGTTGAGGACTACATGTATATTATGACATTGTACAGAATGGCTGTGTTGCTCAAACAACAGTCTTCATCTAGTATTGAAGGCTAACTCTGCCCACAATCTGGAGTTCGATACTGATGTGCTCAAGGTCGACTCAGCCTTTCATCCTTCCAAGGTCAGTAAAATTAGGAGCCAGATTTTTGGAGGCAATATGCTGACATTGTAAACCATTCAGAGAGTGCTATAAAGCACTATGGAGTAAGTGCTACTGATATATTTAATGAATCATAAGTCAACCAAAGAAATCAATCAGAGAGAAAAAACTGATAAAACTAACTAAACTGACCATGTGCTAAACAGAAGGTTATTCCTAAATTACGTTTTTATATATACATGTAATTCTTTTTCATTAAAAAAGTAAGTGGGCAAATTAATCTTGACTCCAGAGACCCCAGTATTGCTATTAAAGGCTTTGGAATTACTCTCTCCATTAATAAGTTTAACAAAAATCCAAACCAATTCTGAAAGGGAGGCTTCAAAAGGATTCTTTAGAATATGACCAAACTTCTGAACTTTCTCTAAAGTTTGACATGAGTACATCAAGATCTTCCCCACATTGCCTGAGTATGTATCTGCATGCACAAGACACTTTCAGTGGGATTTCCTTGGAAGCAACCTAGAAATGTTTTTTCCACAATTAAGCAAGGAATTTCAGAATATAGTCACACAAAGCTTTAGCAAATGTATTTATTGTTTTAAGTATTAGTATTTAGATATTAAATACAACTGGAATAGGAAATAGCAATTTCCTCCACTGTCAAGAAAAACTATGCAAACTATCTAATGATGCTTTGAAATTATCTGTAACTGCTCCCCACCCTTTCATGGATGCCTATGTTGGATACTGCAAGTTTGGCTTGTGATCCACTCAGACCTTCATATCCTGCCTGGGTAAACTGTTACCCAGGATTGCCACCCATTCTATGCTCATGCCTTGGATTCTCCCTAACTAAATACAGGACTTGCATTCCCCACCACCCTTTAAATTCATATTGATGGATTTTGCCCAATGACCCTGTCAGGTCTCTCTTGAATCTTGATCAACATTTTACAACAACTGGGACTCATGGTATAATTGGCTTACACAGAGACAAATTATGTAAATGATAAAAAGTAACTTAAACATAATGGAAAAGAGGAGTAGATTGGATATGATGAAGAGAAATGATCCTTACAGACTGTCACAAAAAGATATCATTCGTTTTTAATTGTATTTCTACCCTATTCTCCCTCCCCTTCCCTTCCCTTCTCTCCCTCTATATCCTTTCTCTTTCCCCCAGCCAGCCTTTATCCGATGTGCTAGGCCGGGTATTTTCCTTCTTTCCCCCTACCCGTTTTTCTTTCTACTTTGTAAATGTATTGTTGAGGTGTTTTTAAATCGTAAATTTAATAAAATCTATTAAAAAAAAAGAATCTTGATCCTGTCCTCTAAGGTCTTTGCTATTCCTTTTTTTTGTTTTTTGCTCGTATCTCATGATATTCCATTCAATACCTCCTTTAGGTTGCTACCCTAACCCTTTCTTTACTTACCACCCTTTCCTTTGATCAATTGTTCTGCCTACAAACATATACCAACAGTTCTCCTTTGGGGAGAACCTAAGACAGAAGCACTGTAGGAGTTAATTTAAAATTTTCCATTCTTCTGTAACAGGGATCTCCAAGCCTGGCAACTTTCAGGCTTGGACTTCAACTCCCAGAGTTCCTCAGCCAGCAAAACTGGCTGAGGAACTCTGGGAGTTGAAGTCCACAAGCCTGAAAGTTGCCAAGGTTAGAGACCCCTATTCTATAAGATACTGGAAAGTTTAGTCTCACCATTTGCAGTGACATCACTGCCCATGTCTCCTGCAGCCTCTGGAGCACATTTGGGAATTTTATAACCTGCAGGCTATATCTGGACTGTGAGTGGTCCCTATCTGGTGGGGATGGGAGGGGCCCTCCACAACAGTCCCAGTTTTTCAAGTAACCCCCTGGGAAAATTAATTGCCCAGCCCTGCCTTGGAGGGAAATAATGACTGTTGCCTACCACTATTTTAAAAAATCCTTACTTCTTAAGTATTTGTTTCTGTCTTTTCTCCTTTGCTCATTCCAAACTGCTTTGTGAGCTAACTAGGCTAACACAACATTTTAGATATTCTCATGACTTCCATATAAGTATAAATAGAATAAGGTATATAAATAAGGAGAGATCTGCACTTTGTCTGGAATCAGTAATCAAAAATTACTCTTCCCATCATGCTTCTCTCCATGCACCCTTCAATAACAGGTTTTATATGCCCATTTTATTTTATTTTGTGAAATGTTTGATATACAGTTAAATTTTGGAAACAAAAATCTAAATGCTACATATATTGATCGATCCAAAAAATGATTAATTGAACTGTCAGAGGTTGAATGTTTCCAAATTACCATATGTATTAGAAAATAAATATGAATTCTTCCAGGTTATGATATCAAGTTATCATTCAGTTAAACAGTCTTCAACTATTAAAGTTATAAAAAAAACTTAAAAGGGACTATTCAGAAATATTGTACCAAAGAGGCAGAAGATTAATTCTTCAAACACCAATAGTATTGTGGCTTCATCAAGATAACTGGCAATACTTAATTTCTCTACTGATCAAAATGTTAATCTTGTTGCATATTCAATAAATATTTAGATTCATTTTTAGAATAAAAAGGTGCTCAACATTTTAATACAGGAAAAAGGGCCAACCAATCCTCATAATACTGTATTAGTTATAGATACTAAAACTTGTCTTTTAGAATAATGGTTAGACATACTACTTATAGAATTTAGACTGCAGAATTATTTATTTAGGCAGTTAGTATGTGGGAGGTTACCTCTTTGGCCTTGTTGATAGGCCCAGAAATTAAGGTTTAGGCTTAAAATAAATAAGCCTCTGGAATATACTAGTCTTTCAATCTCATTACTGACCATATATTTGAGTCTAAAGAATATTAAATAAACTCTTTACTGAGCATAAGAATTGATTATTCACTTGAGGAACACTTCAAATACATGCTAATAATTATTCAATATTGATTGGGTCCATATGACAAATATTTATTTAATTAAGCCTGTATGAGGCAAAATCTTAACCGTATTTAAAGATGACTCATAAGGAGAAAATTGGAACCAAATGCTTAGTCTGTAAAGTAGTTAGACAACATTGATTGAAAGAAAATAAAACAGCCCTGATGGGGAAAAAAGCCTCATGCGTGAATTTATACTCTTGTTTTAATTTTGTTTCTTTTAGATAAATATTCTCTGGATTGCAGGAGTTTCCAGCTTGGAAAATTCTGTATAAGATATAATATTTGAACTTCAACTCCTACTTCTACAGTTCCAGTAACATATTGCAAATCACCCCAAATGCAATTTGCTCAAATATTTTCTCCACGTGCACAGAATAGCATGGGGTCTAAGTATTTTGCTGTCAACAATATTAAGAACAATACATGTAAATACTGTATATCATCCAAAAACTTTATGAAGGTCCTAAGGCAGTTTTAAACCAAACTGAGTGTACTGTACCAGCTAACAACTGGGCAAGAATCATCCTAAATTAAGAAAAACTAAAGACCTTTGGTTTTGTAAATTGAAATATACAGAAAACAGTTGAGATCATTAAACATGACATTCTCAAACACGTTTTCAACAAATAAGAAAACTGCTTAATTTCCAACCTTGAACTCACCATTTAATGTGCTCTTTTCTACATTCTTCCATTTTTTTCCATAATAAACACATTTTAATTACTATTCTTTGAAATAACATTTCCAGAAATAGAAAGGCTGACACTTTCCTCCTCATCCCCTCAAATTATTTAGAGGAAAAAAAGATTTTCTTTAGGTTCCCAAAGAAAGAAGCCTACTGCCCTCAAGTGGTTAACAAATTATGTACTTTGCATTACAACATTGATTTCAAAGATCGCTTGTTAATTTGTAATCTACAAAGAACGGTCTCTGCATGGTTATGCCACAATATTGCCACAATATTCGGCAAGCAGACAGAAAAAGCTCACAACCTGTATGTAACTACAGAAATTACATAAAAATCTCACATATCAAGTAAGAAAGAAATATCCACACTTTAAACTACTAACCTTTCTGGCTAACTTAACATGCTTTAAAGTATATTCAATATTATTCAATTTCAGATGTCCCAGATATAGCTAAATAATGTTTTCAGTACTAGAACGGAACATTCAGGGCTACCTTCTGCAAACAATTTTAACCCCTCCAAAATGGTGCTTTCACAACACACTGTTTATGGTAGTCCAATTGTATGAATTGAGGGAGCTCAGGACAGGATGTACTTTTTTTTTTTAACCATAGTACCCTGTTTCTCCAACAATACGGCCTCCCCCAATAGGAAGCCCCAGCATGTTTTATAGGCATGAAATGAAATTAAGCCCCTCCCCCCAAATTAAGGCCTATATTAAAACATGCAAAATGGTGGGGAATGGTGGGGGGGCTTGCTGTTAGGAAGTACTTTTGTTGCACACCCAGATATGGTGCTGCCTATGTTGACCCAAATACTAAGTGCCTCACCAATGCCAAGGTCAATATCCAAGTCGTTGCTGCCCGCCCAAAGATGCAAGTGGGGGAATTAAGTCACCCCCGAAAAGACAGCCTAGCCATTTTTTCGGGGCTCAAAAAAAAAAAGAAAGACCCGGCCTTATTATATGAGAAACACAGTACTTCTGTTCTGGAACAGCCTCCCTTTGGAAGCTACAATGGGAATTGAACATAAGAGAAATCTGCATTTTCTCTGGAAAGAAGCGGGGAGGATCCAGCATCACAATCCTCCAATCAAATACTCTCCCCAAGCTGTGGCAGGTGGGTACAGAGTATGCATCTCATCAAACTCACTACAAAAAAATACTATCTCCAATGCAAGCTCTATTTACAATGGAATCAAGGTTTGAATCCTATTTGCACAGTGTAACTAGCTACTCCCTTTTGAAAGGGTGGGATAGTGCCCTTCTACAATATCTTTGGTAACAGACTGTTTCAGGCTTGCTAACTCCTATAGAAGTTTGGATATGATAGTGCTGTTTTTGAAAGCATATGGAGTTGCAATTAGGGATCCTTTGGAATAATTGGTCTAGGAAAAATTAGGTCAGCAATAGTCATTCTCACAGGAGCTGAAATGCAATTCAAACAAAGCTAGTATAAACTATGTTTATGAGAATATTGAGAATATTGTAATTTCAAGAATAGTGTGTTATGAAATTAATATATTTTTTTAAAAATAAATGAACATGAAAGAGGCAAGATGTTTCTATCAAGACACATAAGAAATTATCTGAGCATGCTGCTCTGGGAATTCAGTATTTACAAATTTTCTTTAAAATACTGCATTTTGTCCATGCAGTATTTTAGAAATGTAATGATGGCTAGGATCCAAATAATTTCCTGAGTAGGCAAAAGGGAATTCTGATGGTATGAAGTCAGAAAGCACCTGAATTTCTTCCAATTCATTTTCCTTAGGATTTAGTTCTTTATATATCCATTCCTACCATAACATTCCAGAAGAGGTCTTTAATGTGAATAGTGACTTTGGAGGGATGAAAGAGACTCCAGTAAAAATTATGCTAAGAAGAATCATGTTGCATGAAATCAAATCCATTTATACATCTCTTATTCCAATCAGTTTATGCTACAAATTTTGGGTTGTTTCTGGAGCGAAAAATCAGTGCCTTGTATATTTTCAATTTTAGTGAGGTAATCAGTTCTACTACTAGGGCATACATGCTGATAATGTTATTGTCTAGATACAAGTGATATTGTGAGATCATAGCAGACAGTTATTTAAATGACTGTTATCGAATACTTCAAACCTGTTAATCCAGAGGGACTGGTAAAAACCTTCATAATAACATAGTTTTCAAACCCATTCCCATGTAAATACTGCAATTCAAAGTACAGGACAAAATGTTCTTTAAAAAGCAAACTATCCAGTACAATAGATGTGGAATGCAATGGTTTATGCCTTCTTTAAATTCCATGCTTCATTACATCAGAGTGATAGCTTGGAAATAGCTCATCTTAGAAATGTTCCCCATAATATATAATTGTTGCTTGTATAAATTAAAGAAAAGTATGATATACAAGACTTATCTTATGTTGGACTATTAATGGTACTCGGTCAGGGGTGTCAAACTCATGGCCCGTGGGCCAGATGTGTCATGCGTTGGCTCTGCCTCTGCCCAGTTTACCAAAGGGGAAAAAAGTCCCGATACATCATGTGACGTCGCCATGATGATGCGAGTTTGACACCACTGCACTAGGTATACAATGGTTGCCCAATTGAATCAACTAATTGTTATGTGCTGTCAACATAAAACTTATCATTGTTTATAGTAATACAATATTTGCGAATTTTTAAGTCTCACATCACTAACCAATCCTTTGTGTTTTACAATTTGTTTTTCAATTTCTTCAGCTAAATTAAGCTAAATGATACATTGAATAAATAAATATTCCTAATGTTTTGTGTTGAAAGGCTTAGTATTTTATGTCCTTACATTGTAAAGCGGGATTTCCTGATGAGAAAAATCTTTCAGAATATCTTTCATTACTATCTTATCTTTTAATAAAACTTTTATATGTTGGTATTCTTAATTTTGCTTTTATTATCCTTTTGTCATAAGTTTAGAATGGAGGTACAGGGATATCTATTGTCCAGGTTAAATTAACCTTGGAAAGATAAGATACTTGTCATTTATTTATTTTTTTAAATAAATTTTATTGAATTTACAATTAAAAACATATCGACAATACATACAGAAAAAGAGAAAAAAAGAACATCCGGGATAGCAAACCGGAGAAAGAAGAGAGTAAAGGGTGTAGAAGAAGAAAGAGGGAAAGAAAAGAGTAAGAGATGAAAGGGATACATCTAAAAGCAAACAGTATCCTTTTTGACAGTCTGTAAGATCCATTTTACCTAAATTAATTCAAATACGCTCATCTCGTCTACTATACTTGATACTTGTCATTTATTTACCTCTGTTATATTTGTACCTCCGAGCAGGTATCTTGCACAACTTATGATACATTACTTTTATATTTTAACTCTCAAGCTTCAAAGCTTTGCATTAGCTTTCTAATGTTATGCAAGCCTTGGTATGCTTTCTCTTCTTTTTGATCTGCAGAACATTTTGGGGGTCTGCATCTTTAATTGCCACCTATCAAACTTGTTCAGGTCTGGAAAGATTACCCTAAGTAATTGATTTACAGCAATAATATTTACCTTTAGAAATCACAATTGTCTGTATGACTTCATATGATATTGGCAATACAAACTGAAGTTCAAAACAATACTAAAATAGCGTCATAATAATATGAGACTATGAAGATCTTCTGAATGTTGGGCATTTTAAAATTTATTAAAAGAAACTTCTGGAGCTCCAAATCTTGAATCGTAAGATTTTTTAATATTTTTTTTTATGCTTTAGTCCCAGCACCCTATCTGCAACACTAGTGTGTTATATACTGAACTAGAGTATATAAAGCATTCTAACAATGTCTTGGGTTTGTTGCAAACTGTTAGTTCCCCAGAGTCCATCATATATTTTGACAGGAAACAACCAAAATAATAAAAGAACTATATTTTTTACAAGAGTTCCAACCGTGTATTTCTGATATTTACAGAAGTATAGATTAATATTTTAAACTTCTTTAAGATTACTTTTTTTAGTTTTCCAGCATTTATAATACAGGTTGCAAAAATTGCTTATTTGTAGTTAAATAGACAAATTCCAGTAATAAAAATTTTCTTGTCAGCAGCTAAAACAAGAAAGAGAATGTACCCAGATCTTTTTTTAAAAATCCCTAAAGACTTTAAAGGGAAAGAACATAATCAGCTGTACAATATGACTGAATGTTTTAAAATGCTGAATTGTTCAGAATAAGCAACCATGGCTGTAGCATATTGGTAAATCATTTTCCACTGGGCAGAAAAACTAACAAATGAACCTTCCACCCTTGGTTGTTTAGCATTCTTTCCAAACCAGCATTATATCTCAATTAACAAGCCAGAATAAAACCAGATAAATTAAAAACTTTATCTTATCATGACTGAAGTGTTCCTTCATTTTTTTCAATAATTTAAATTCAGGTTATTTCTCTTTAAGACTTGCTGCCACAGATATGGAAACAACATCAGGAACAACCAGCAGCAAAGCAAGTCAGACCGTTTTCTTATGCATCTACTTTCTGTTTCCATGGAAATGGAAAGACACAGGGAAAAATGATAAGAACGATATCCATTTTTTTCCTATCTCAAACTGTCTTGCTATACATTCACTGGTGTGTGTGGGGGTGGGGGGTGGGGAGGCAGCCAGTGAAGGGAACAAGAAGGAATAACTAAGAATATGGTGTCATATTTCAGCAGAAAACTGACCTGGGCTACAAAAAACAGCTACCAAACAATTTCCACCATCACTTAAGAAGGGATTTTCAAAACTTTGGATTGCAACCTTTCAATAAATGTGTGGCAAGTTACACTCCCAATCTGCTGGTACTGGACTGGGCCAAGTGAATTATTCACATATCAGGCTTCTTATCTGACAGCTTTTTTGAGAGAAAAACGGCTGTTACCATGAGTCACTGAAGAGAGGCCCAGCTCTGGGAGAAAATTCTGAGAGAAATCCAGTTCTAGTTAGAAAGCTTGGCTTGCCCAGATATGCTAGATTACTGCGACAATTCACCAGGACCAACCAACAGCTGTCTTGTCCAGGAAAAACAGAAGTTTTGTCAGAGAGCATGTTCCAAGAGTTTTGTTATGAGAGAGGAGAGTCACACAAACTATTTTAAGAAACTGTGTCACCACAAGGTTTGAGGATCTTTGACTTAGTAATTTGTAGATTTCAGAGCTGCAGTGTTTAGGAAGCCTGATCTATATTTGCCAGCAAGTGAAGATGTGAAGAACTTTGCAAGAACTTCTATAACAGATGCTAACAGAGAGCAGATATTAAAATCTGATTATACAAATAACCTATTGCTATTGATAAAACTCACAGATCAGGTATGAAGAATGCCAAATCCAGTCCCCAGTTTTTTATTTATAGGTTCTCAGATGAGGGATTGAGAAAGTCTACTGCCTTAGGCCATGGAGACCTGTTACCAAATCAAATCATAAACATACTAATGAAGTGGTACCAAATATGCAATTCTTATAGTTTAATAATAATAAGTATTCAAATATTTTTCTAATTTCTTTAGAAGAAAATGTTCTCTTTTCAATTATGCTTTACATCCAATTGCAATAATCTTTAGGAGGCATATTTAAAACTTTAGATACACAAGTATACCTATTGTTTGATGTGTTAGATTTTCATCATAACCAATTAAATCTTTTCAATTTGATATTCAGGCTGCCCCTGCTGTTAAATCTCCATTAGCTATTTATCGAAAAAGTTGCAAAGAGGATGTTAACCAAACAATAATCTGAAAAAAGAGGCCACACTTCTTCTTTTCGATTTGGCCTGTTCCCTAATTATAAGAAGCATCTATATTATACAGGTTCAGATATATTTGTTACTTGGAAAAAGAAATGGTAGGTGGAAAGAATAAAACATATTGCTTCTAGTTGCTTCTAGTCTTTATACTAGCTGCCTACATTCCCTTCTGAATCACCTTGTATGTAGAAGCAACTCCTGGATGGAGTTCTGTACGTGGAAGTCCATGACCCTAGGATACATGATATAGTAAATTAGCTTTTACCCTACTTAAGGTCTCTATCGTTATTAGTATAAACTAGAAGCAAGACCCTTGCACTATAATTTCATCAGGGACAATTATACAACTGTGGCAAATACCTATATCTAAAAAAAGGATCATTCACTGAAGTCATGTTTCCAAAGGGATATCAGAATAAGAATGGATTTAATGCTATATAAAATTGCAAAAATATGAGGCAGGCAAATGGAATTCAACAAAGAATCATGTAAGACCTCTCTTTTTCATCAGGTTTCTGACACAAACTCTGCGTAATAATTAGACACCAAAGAATTTCACAAGTTGAGAAAGATACTAGATATGTCTATTATCTGTTTTTTGTAACATCTCACCTTAGCAGAAGTTCTGAAGTTACTTCTGATAATGATATTATCCAGTCATAGATGTTGGATAACAAGAGAGTGATCAAACACACAGAAAATGATGCACAGTATATGTTTATCAAAATGACAGGAAAGTTAAGCATACAGTCAAGTCTCTTTCAGTAACATAAACAGAAGTATAAAATTTTTAAAGGATGCTATTTAATTTATATATGTCATAAATTCAAATGTTAACAAACCAAACAGAACATCATATGACCTTCCAATCATTAAGATCACATAAAAAACATACTATTCAAATACTATTAGTTATACTGATTGTAGTACATCTTTTTATTTCCTGTCAGGCTACATTGGACGATGTCAGCTTAGGCTGTGCCCACGTACCTGGGAATACATCTCACCAAGTCACATGAGACTAACTTAAAAAGTACACATTAGATCAGGGTTGATATAGTCCATATATCAATAATTTGGCATACTATTATTTAGATACCTCTTTTCACAGTAATGAGATCATAGTAATAATTAAATTAGGATGCTAGTATAGACAGTTTTATAACTTAGCAGGATGCTCAGAATCTGCACCCTTAAAAAAATAGACCATTTCAACATTAACCCCTGAGAAAAGATTCTGATGCTGCCACAAAAGTGATACCAGACGAAAGCCAGTAAACCATCTCAACTTATTATTCCCTCTGATCAAATCATTACCTTTAACTTCAGCTAAAAAAAAACCTAACATCACTTCAACAATATCCAACTTTTGAAAACTATTCATATAATATTCATATATCAGGAATGTTTATGGGACTAATACAGACATGGAATTTATTAGCCCAACATCATGCAATAAAATTGTATTAAACTCAGAAAATACAAAAAAGTGATACATTCTTATGAAGCAAAAAAGAAATCTAATGCTGAAAGAGATTGTTCTCAGATTAATTCTGAATAAACTGTACTCCCTGTCATCAGTCATATCCAGGATTTAACAAATTATTTAATAATCAAATACTATCTCCAAACGTAATGAAATACTGGAAAAGCAAAAACAAATTCTCCATTTGTGAAAAACATATTCTCCATTTGTGGCAAGATTAGTCAAATCTTCCCTGATGTGGTAGCCTCTGCATGTGCTTAGATACCGTTCTCTAAATTGTTTCCAAGTCCATGCAAACATTGATGCATTCATTGTATCTAGGCAGCTATGAATTATGCATTATAACATATGTAATGTACTCATAAATATCAAATAATTCATCTATACAACCAATTCAAAACAATTTGATAATTTACATAGATATGTAATAAGTTTGTCTAATGGTTCAGTTTTGAAAGCAAAAAGGGTACTTTGGAGCATATATGTAGCAACTCCTCTTTAAAGCAGCCACCATATTTCTGATTACAAGGTAATCAGATGGCCCTAGGAAAAAAACACATTCAAGAATTTGCAGACAAGTGTTGCATATGTGTGCTAAAGAAAAGAGGGAAATGACAACATACACATAAAATAAAAGTCCACCTGAAACAAAGACAGAGGACATATAGAACTCCCAAATACCTAGGCACAACTTTAATAGCAGAATTATAGCCATTATCACAAAAATACCTTTATATATCAAAAGAAAGAAATGTACCATTTATGTTCAAATAATTAGTCTTATAATAAAAATGTTGAAAATAGAGCTGTAATTTAATATTACAGCTCATGAAACACCACAACACTTGTTTGAGTTTTCCTTAGGTTATTCTAAAAGATAAAACTTTTAAAAATATGAGAATTATTTAGCTATATATCAACAGATTCTTGGATGGCTTACACAATCACTATACTTACTTGAATCCTCCCATCGGAGCAGATGCAGTTTCCAAGCTGAGTAATACAGAAACCCCAAGACCAAAAAGAGGCAGAGAGCAAGTAGCACGTTACGCATAAACACCAGAAGTCCCATCTTCATACGGAATAGCTCTTCTATAAAATCTGGGTGGGAAAAAAAGGGGCATTCTCAAATTGATTTATATAGCATAAGATTAAGATGTTTGACTAGGACTGGAAAGACCAAGGTTCTGGTCTCACCTGGTGACTTTGAGCAATTACTTTCATTCAATCCAACCCACTTTGCATGGATGTTGTTATGGGGATCAATTGGAGGAAAGAACCTTATGTAGATCAACTTGAGTTCCTAGAGAAAAGTTGGGATATACAGCAATTCTAATAAAGAAATAAATTTAAAAACTAACTATGTTTAAGTTATCTAAGCATGCTCCATTCCCAACATATAATATCCAAACATGCTTATTCATGACACCGGAGTGGAATTAAGTTTTGTGAAATGAACAGGATGTATTTCTAAGTAATTTTCTGCTTTTCCAAGCGTGATTCAGAAATGCTGCTGATAGGTGTTATTAGAAAGTTTAATCTGAAGAACCTGTTCGCTATTGCATTGTTTCTCAGGAATATACTATTTTGTTTATGTAAAACAATACCCAAAGTAAATTGTCATGCCAAAAAAATATACAGAATAGAATTCTTTATTGGCCAAGTGTGATTGGACACACAAGGAATTTGTCTTGGTACAAATGCTTTCAGTGTACATAAAAGAAAAGATACATTCGTCAAGAATCATCAGGTACAACACTTAATAATATAGGGTACAATAAGCAATCAAATCATACTAGGAAACAGTCCATATAAATCATAAGGATACAAGCAACAAAGTTACAGTCATACAAGTGAAAGGGGATGGGCGATAAGGAGTGATGAGAAGATTAATACTAATAGTAATGCAGACTTTGTAAATAGTTGGACAATGTTGAGGGAATTATTTGTGTAGCAGAGTGATGGCATTCAGGGAAAAACTGTCCTTGTGTCTAGTTATTCTGGTGTGCAGTACTCTATAGCATCATTTTGAGGGAAGGAGTTGAAACAGTTTATGTCCAGGATGTGAGGGGTCTGTAAATATTTTCACAGCCTCCTTTTGACTTGTGCAGTGTACAGGTCCTCGATTGAAGGCAGGTTGGTAGTAATTGTTTTTTCTGCAGTCCTAATTACTCTCTGGAGTCTGTGTCTGTCTTGTTGGGTTGCAGAATGAAACCAGACAGTTATACAGGTGCAGATGACAGACTCAATAATTCCTCTGTAGAACTGTATCAGCAGCTCCTTGGGCAATTTGAGCTTTCTGAGTTGGTGCAGAAAGAACATTCTTTGTTGTGCTTTTTTGATGACGTTTTTAATGTTAGGTGTCCATTTTAAGTCTTGTGATATGATAGAACCTAGAAATTTGAAGGTCTCTACTGTTGATACTGTGTTGTCTAGTATTGTAAGAGGTGGTAGTATGGTAATATATTTCACAGAACTAAGAAATACAGTATAACCAATACCTCTTAATTATATGAGTAACTAGAAATAGCAAGAGCACTTAGACTTATATATCGCTTTATAGTGCGTTACAGCCCTCTCTAAGCAGTTTACAGAGTCAGTATATTGCCCCCAACAATTTTGGTCCTCATTTTACCCACCTCGGAAGGATGGAAGGCTGAGTCAACCTTTGAGCCTGGTAAGATTTGAACTGCCAAATTGCAGTACAAATAGCTTGCAGTACTGTACTCCAACCATTGCGCCACCGAGGCTCTTTTAAAAAATAATTATACTACTTAAAATAATTACTTTAATACAAAGTTATAACAACCCATGTCATGATATAGCAAGAATAATTGCTTGCTGAACTATGGAAGATGCAACCCTGGAATGGACTACTAACTTATTGCATTGGTCACTGTGGTTAAATTGGTAAGTTGTATAAGAATCACAAGAACAAATATTTTGGAGGAATTGCTCATTTGCATTATTTTGGACCAGCAACATACAAACCTAGATCAAGAGACAGAACTGAGCCACAAACTTAGTCACATGCCTGTCCTTTCTCTGATCTCCCTTTAGCATGAGCAGTCAGAATAGAACTGGAAGGGACCTTGGAGTTCTTCTAGTGCAGCCCTCTAGGAGACCCTATACCTGGTACCATTTCAGATAAGTGGCTGTCCAGTCTTTTCTTAAAAATCTCCAGTGATGGAACAACCACAAATTCCAAAGGCAAGCTGTTCCACTGGTTAATTGTCCTCACTGTTAGGAAGCTTGTCCTTAATTCCAGATTGTTTTTCTCCTTGATTAATTTCCATCCATTGTTTCTTGTCTTGCCTTCTGGTGCTTTGGAAAACAAGTTAATCCCCTCTGTCAACATTGAATCACTTTGTGAATCTTTTTGTGGCAGCCCCTCAAATACTGGAATACCATAACCAATTCCTGCAACCATTCTTCAAATGTTTTTGTTTCCAGGCCCTTAGTTACTCTTCTTTGCACTTTTTCCAAAGTCTCAACATCTTTTTTGTAATATGGTGACCAAAACTGGATGCAGTATTCCAGGTGTAGTCATACTAAGGATTTATAAAGCAGTACTTAGCTAACTATTTCCTGTTTTGATCCAACCCCATTTTTAAAAAGTAGCTTAGTCAGGAAACCACACAAATCCTAAAAGAAGAACTCATGGTTAAATGCACACACACATCAATGAAAGACAGTGAGAAGAGGAAGCACTCAATCCTGTTTTCAGTTCACTATCCCCTGCAGCTAAACTCAATCAGAAATTACATCTTGTTAAATTACATATTAAAACCACCTGGGTAGGTACTGTGTGATCTATTCTTCATTGTGTCCAATTTAGTTTTTCTATTTTATTAAAACGTTTTAAAAGAGTACTGGCCAAACTATTCTGAATTCCACAATAACCCCAGGCGAGCTGAAGCAATTATAGTGATATATTTTATTCAACAGGATGTGAAATTTAGATAGACAATATGAATTGATTTCAGGGTAATTTGAGGCATACATTGCCTAGATATATACACACAGCAATGCTAAACCAGAATGAGGTTGTTTGGATTCAGTTTAACATGTTCTTTCATAAATGTTGATTTATTACTTAGTATGTTCTCAAGCCCAAACACAACAGTCAAGCATGAGAACAAAATGTCTGACTAAAGTTACTAGACTGAGGCAGCTGTTGCTCTTTGGCCCACTTCACTTAAGTCTTAGTTTACAGACTATGTGATGTAGGAGAATACGAGTAGGAATGAGAGCGCTTTAGGAATTAAAAGATAGGTTCCTTTTGATCTTTCAGCAACAAAAGAAAAGCATCACTTCAGCCACGATTACGCACAAGAACCCTGAAAAAGGCAACTTCATGTTAGCTTAATTCCAACAGGTTGCCAAATCATGGCTTCAACTTTCCATAGTCTGTTTTCAAATACCTTCTCCAAACATGTGGCAAGTGAAAATGCCATGGGCTGGCTTTGCTGAGAACACTCTGTTAGGAAAAAATATGTTCCATAAATAAATAAGCAATGCTGAGAGTTTCCTCCAATGTCAAAGAAAAGGACTAATGGTACCCCTCATCAAGATGCTATGAATGAGCAATTATAATTCCCCCTGAACTCTGCTCCCTGCTAAACATTTCCCCTGAACTTCAATATTCCATTTGACCAAATAACGAGGAAAGGCCATACCTTGAATGTCTCTATGCATTGTGTATATCCTGCTGTTGCACTGTTTGTTGCTTCCTTCTAACCAATTTGCTGTGAACATATTGCAGATATCTCCTGACAGCCAGATGAAGCTCTAAAGTTGCAACTGGATAAATTAGAAATCTAAATTTTCAACTTAAAAGGATACAGGTAGCCCTCAACTTACAACCCTTCCTTTAGTGACCATTCAAAGTTACAATGTCACTAAGAAAATGACTGATGACCTGTTTTCACACCTACGACCGCTGCAGTATCTCCATGGCCATGTGATCAAAATTCATCTTCTTGACAACTTCATGTATTTATGACAGCTGCACTGTGCCAGAATCCTGTGATCACTATTTGTAATCTTCCCAGTTGGCTTCTGACAAGCAAAGTCACTGGGGGAAAGCCAGGTTCACTTAACAACCTCATGATTCACTGAACAAATCCAGTGGTTTGCTTAAGAATCATGGCAAAAAGGATGTAATGTGGGGCAAAACAACTGCCTTGGTTAATAATAGGAATTTTCAGCTCAACTGTGGTCATAAGTCAAGGACTACCTGTGTAGCCAAAGCCATTACTGCAATAGTGTACCACTGCTGAAATAAAACAAAAACCTTCTAACTGTAAATTTGATAAAGAGGCAGAGTTGCTAAAAAGGGGTACATCCAAGTTTCACTATTAGTGTTATAACCCTTTTCATAAAAGTCTAGGAAGCATATATACTCTACTCAGCCATTTATATCAATGATTTGCAAACTCTGATCTGACAATCATGAGATGATTCCCCCACACCCTTTCCATTTTTTCACCAAAACTGGTATTCATCAAATATGGTATGCTACCTGAGCCCCTTGCCTCCTCATATTCACCAAAAATCAATTGGCCAGACCAGGGCCACATTCTGCCTCAACCTGCCATCTCTCTGCATTCGCTGCCAGTCAGTTGGCCAAACAAGAGCCAATTCACCAACTCAGCCTCACATCCCTGCATTTACCACCAATCAGCTACTCAGCACCTCAGTACCCATTATTCAATATTCCCTGCCAATTAATAATGGATTTAGTTCTGAAAACATTGATTTACTGAAACACACAAAGGTGAATTCCCAAGCTCTTGAAGTCAAAAATAAGAGGGGATTGTTGTTTATTTAATTGTGTGATTTTGGTACTTTCAAGAATCTATATTAGTTGTCCACATTCATAATTACACAAAGTTGAAGAAATGCTAGTTTAAATAAATAGAAGTAGCTGACAAAGGTGCTCTAATAAATGTTTAAAAAGCAGGACTGGCCAAACCAATCATTCTTATTTATTATTGCAAATTTACAAAGGCTGACATGTTGGAACTACTACACCCAAATCCTTCTCATGTGTGCTGCTTTTGAATCAGATCTTCCACATCCTGTACATGTTTCTTTTGTTTTCCTTAACTAGATGTATAACTTTACAATTCTCCCTGTTGAGTTTAATTATTTTGTTTTCCAGCCAAAGTCTTGTGGAATTTCCCCCCTCTCTTTCCAAGAACCGAGTATAGTCCTTGACATACAGCCACAATTAGGACCAGAATTTCTGTTGCTAAGCAAGATGGTTAAGTGAGTTATGCCCCATTTTACCACATTTTTGCTATGATTGTTAAATGAATCATGTGGTTGTTCAGTGAATCTCCTTTCTTCCATTGATTTTGCTTGTTGGAAGAAGGCTGCAAACGACAATCGTATGACATGGATTCTGCATGGATGCTGCAATAAATACATGCTGGTTGCCAAGTGCCAGATTTTGATCACATGATTGTGACAGTTATAACTGTAAGTCATAACTGTGAGGATTAATTGTAAGTCATTTTTTTCAGTGTTGCTGTAATTAAGAACAGCCATAAAAGAATGATTTTAAGTCAAGGATTACTTGTATTAGAAACCTCATCTTGTCCATGGCTTAATGAAAGAGACGCATCTTAGGCTTCTCTTCAACCTTGTCTTGCTTGAGCCATTATGCTGTTTGTATATGGCTTGAGCCTAACAAAGTTGTAACTTTGTATTTTGTTGGCCCAAAAAGTCAGCGGCCAGTAATCCTTAATCATTACAATAAGAGAAAAGAGCCAAATTATGGTTGGAGAGTATTTCTGTCGCTTCACTCAAAGGACAAAGAAGACACACTAATTCATCCTATACTCAATATATTCGATTTTGCTATTCAAGAGATCCGTAAAAAGTATAAGGTCCCTTAGAATTTACCAAGGATAGGGCATATGGATATATTGTGATATGTACATGCAATCATGTGCTCAGTCATACATTTATTGGTAGATAAATAGTATTACAAAAACACTTACAGACTGCAGTGGTTTCCCAAATTAATCAAGCAAGCATTCTTTGCCATAGCATCTTCCCTTTCAAAACCCTACTCAACTATGCCATGCTGAAATGTGTTTGGCCCCCAATCCTACTGGCATTTCATAACTGTTCGAAAGTCAGTAAGTTCCCCCAACCATGTAGGTTAGATGAGCTCATCACTGAGGTTTTTCTTGACATGATTGTGATTGTGTTTGAACTTGATTGTCCTTGAGTGCAATTGTACTATTCTTTGTGTTATTCTTGGGTACTGTTATATTGTTTTTATTCCATTGATTTTAATTCTAAATTCACCACCCAGAGTCACAATTGCAAGATATAGATTATTCTATAGATTGAAGTACTGGTAACCCTCAATTTGTTTAATGACCATTCAAGGTTACAGTGGCAGTGAAGGGACTGGTTTTCACACTTATGATCAATGCAGCATCTCCATAGTCATGTGATCAAAATTCAGACACTTGGCAACTGAGAGGCTGCCACAGAGAGGAAGGAGTCAAGCTATTTTCTAAAGCGCCTGAAGGCCAGACAAGGAATAATGGATGGAAACTGAACAAGGAGAGATTTAACCTGGAAATAAGGAGAAACTTTCTGACAGTGAGATCAATCAACCAATGGAACAGCTTGCCCTCGGAAGTCGTGGGAGTGCCATCACTTGAGACTTTCAAGAAATGGTGTCACAAATGGTGTAGGGTCTCCCGCTTAGGCGGGGGGTTGGACTAGATGACCTACAAGGTCCCTTCCAACTCTGATTATCTGTTATCTGGCTCATACTTATGATGGTTACAGTGTCCTGGAATCATGGAGCTCCTGACAAGCAAACTCAATATGGAAGCCAGATTCATTTAAAAACTGTGTTACTAACTTAACAGCTGGAGTGATTCACTTAACAACTGTGACAAGAAAGGTTGTAAAATGGGGCAAAACTCACTTAACAAATGTCTCACCTAGCAACATAAATGTTGGGCTCAATTGTGATTGTAAATAGAGGACTACTTGTAATAAATAAATAAACAAACAAGTTATGTGTGGGTCATGACATCTCTGAAACTTCTCATAGCTTAGATATTAGTCCAACTGAAATTTATTCCTCTTTATAAAGTGTTAAATAATTATGATCAAAGCCTCTGTATTCTTTTTGTGTATACAATGGCTCCAATAAATTCTTTGTACATTCTTGCATTCAACTCTTAGCCTAGACCATTTATGGGAATTCCCCATGAAGAAGTGCAAGTGAATGCAAATACCTCCCCCCCCCAAAAAAATATTGCTTGTGGCTGAATTGCAAGACTTCAAATCATAGCTGCAGGTTAAATGTCTGAACTGCCTTGTAAAACAATCCTCACCTTAGTTGTAAAAACGAGTATGTGAAAAGATTATGCCAAACTTTTTCTGACATCATACATGCGTCCATGTACATTCTATATTGTGTTTAACAAAGATGCAAGAGATAACATAGATCTTCATAAAATTAGAACAAGTTGATGAAACCCATAAGGAAACTCTCTATTAGAAGGAGAAAAGGATCAGATCCTTCTAGATTACTCTCTGACCAAAACTATTCAACTCTTATCTGCAGTGGGCTTCCTGACAGATTATCTTCATCTGAACAAATGTCTCTCTTAATAGAAATAATGACTATTAATGTTTCAACTGTTTCTACTTCTTAATATCACATATGTAATCATATGTGTGTGCTGCATATTCCCAAGTTGCTTTTACTTTGGGCCCTAACTCCTCGTTCTTTAAACAAAAGAGCTTGCTTTACCATTCAAATTGGCATTCTTTCACTTTGGGATCATTCAACAATGCAGCTGGAGAATTTCTTTGGCTACTCGGTTATACAGGCAAATGGTTCACCCAAGCAAGCAGTTGGAAACATCAATGGAGAAAACTTCAGGCATCAACAAATTAAATCAGTGTTCTGACACTCATTTTCCTTCAAGTTTCCAAGGCCTTCACTTCACTATGCTAGTTTAGAATACAAAATAACTCCCACCAGATATTGAAAACAGTTTCAGCAAACATTGCACAATATTGAGTGATGCAGGCAGTTAGAGCCAAATAGTTGGAGGATCATAAGCTGATGACCCCTATCGAAGTGGAACCACTTTTGGCTATTTCAGAAGAAACAGCCATCTTTTTAAAACATCAAAACTGGTCTCAGGCAAACCACCATCCCTCGTATGGACAGGGACTACCTTTACCCATTTCTTTCACTCCCGTTTTATTCCTTCCAAGCTGTCAATTTCAACCAATTCCACCCAGCAATTAATTCCAGCACCTCCGTGGGTTAAACACACAAATACACACACACACACACATCCTACCACAAATAAATAAGAATGGCTAATGGTGTAAGCAGGAAGTATCAAGCCTGCCGAAATCGAGTCCACATCCTGGATGGAAAGGCGAAACGAAGCAACTAGGATGACACCTGGGAACGAGTTGAGCCACAGACCATCTGAACGGCCGGGGCAGGGGAGGAGGAAAGGGTTCCATTCTGAAGGAAGGCATGGCTCTTCAGGGCCCTGGCAGGAGAGCAAGTTTTAGGAAGGAGAAATAGGCCAAGAAAAATCTCAGCGAGACGGGCCTCTGACCAGGACATAAAAGGGGGCGAAAGGCAGAAGGACGCAGAAGCGGGGCACACTCTCTCTCTCTCTCTCACACACACATACTTCTTCCTTCTTTGCCGATTTTGAGACTGCATCCCTTCCTCCGCGCTCCTTTGCTTACCAGAGTAACGGGCCGATTCTGGCCACCTTTCCTGCGGGCTCGAGTTCCGTACGCCTTGCAACCCGCCATGCCGGGCCGGAGCAGCGGCGGCAGTGGCCCTCCTCACCGGCCTCTAGGGCAGGGGTCGATCGCCAATCACACAGCAAGGCGGATCTTCTAACGGCCAATGGGGGAAGGCGAGGGGCACTCTTTCGCTGCCAGCCCCACGATTGCGGGAGAGCGGTGGGATTCACGCTGCCCAATCAGACACAAGAAGGATTCTCTTCGCCCCCTCCCCCACCCCACCCCAAACTCGAGCGTATCAAGAAGGCGCGAGGCTGTCCAATCAAAGGAGACAAGAAGCGGAGGGGGGCTATAGGACGTCCAATCAGTTTGGCCACATTTTCACTTCCCCCCCACCCGCCGCTCACTTCAGTCCTGGACTGGGCATGAAAAGGCTTTTTAGCCAATTGCGACATAGTGTAGGACGATGGCTGTTCCCGGCAGAGTTTGGAACGGCCGGGAGGGCATAAGTAAGGATTGGAATCTCAGATCTCAAGCCATTACCTCTAATGGAAATCGCTACCGCTGCTACTCTCTAAAAGGCAAACGTATCGTTTCCAAGCGGTATCTAATGTAGAGTTGTGGCATATAGCGAGGCGCCGTTGGCACGCCTCCATCTTCAAGGTCAAATTATTGCTTTGCGAAGGGTGCTCTAGTACCAGCCAGAATAACTCTGGGGGCCTTTACGACTCTTTGGTTGTTTTCTTCCGGACGTTTCATTACCTAACTAAATCAGATAGATCAGGCGTGCCTAAGCGTACAATCGTGCCTACCGTCCCTCTCCTATTGTTCCCAATCATTCGTACCTATTTCATGTATTTTTATAGTTACGTTTATTCTTATTTCTGTTATATTGTAAGTGTTTGACAAATCAAATAAATAAAACAAATAACATCCACAGTGAATGGTGTTAAATCTTCAAGTAGTATCAATAGTAGCTGTATTAGAAGCATGAGCTTGCGTTGTAATATTGCAATAACAGATAATCAGAGTTGGAAGGGACCTTGTAGGTCATCTAGTCCAACCACCACCACCCGCCCAAGCAGGAGACCCTACACCATTTCTGACAAATGGCAGTCCAATCTCTTCTTGAAAGTCTCAAGTGATGGCGCTCCCACAACTTCCGAAGGCAACTTGTGTTCCATTGGTTGATTGTTCTCACAAGCTTGTTCATGTTTTAACAACCATGGTTTAATCAGTGAAGTATGCCCATCTGGATCTTGCTACAGAAAACCAGTTTTTAGTTTATAACTTAAGTGTTCACTGCAAACTCAGCCACTACATTATGAAGATCCAGAAGGATTGGTTACTCATATATAAGGAGGCTGTTCCCAATACTGTCATCCCCTAGGGTTTCCCCCCTTTTAGAATACCTCAGACTTGCAAAACAGTCCAGAGGCACTCTTAAGCAAGTCATTCTAGCAGGAGGACCTAGAATAACCTTCCAGTGTAGAAAACCAAGCCAAGGACTGGAAGGACAGAGTGTAAACCCAATGAGATTGGGTTAATATATTCCTACAATAGGTGGATGGGCCCAGGGATAATAACAGCCCCTCCCCCAGTGCAATGACTGGATGGATGAGAAAATTTGGTGTCTCTGACAAAGTGAATCAAGAGTGTGGTGGCTGCTTGCAGACAAGGAAATATTCCAAGATTAGGAGCTGAAAGGGCAACCACGGGTGACTCACATGGGGCGGGAAACAGGAGCTCTCCGGATCCCTGAGGTCATATATCACACTCATAGATCAATTCAAAGAAGTATCAGCACTGTCGTTTTCAACATCATCCACCTTCTTGCTCACCAGATTGATTGAGCCGATTGTCACATCTTTGAAAAGACGTTGTCAGGGTCTGGCAGATTTACTACTTAATAGTAAGCATATACATTCTTCCATTCTTTATAATATGCCTCACCTATGAGAGATTCTGAATCTTTTTTTTTCCTCCTCCTCTCAGAGACTTCAAAAACAGAGCAGAAAATGCACCGCTGTATATCTATGTCGGAATACACAAAGCAATGTTAGAGCCATGGTTTAAATTTAAATAACGTTAACAGAAAAATAGCGTGATTCGAGTCCTTTTCTTTTAACATCCATTCCATCCACTTTATAACAGATAACAGATAATCAGAGTTGGAAGGGACCTTTTGGTCATCTCGTCCAAACCCCACCCCCAAGTGGAGACCCAGCTTTGCTGGCTGGGGAATTCTGGGAGTTGAAGTCCTCCAGGCTTAAAGTTGCCAAGGTTGGAGACCCCTGCCCTACACCATTTCTGGCAAATGGCCGTCCAATCTTTTCTTGAAAGTCTCAAGTGATTATCTGTGATTTGCACTGATTTCCTGGACGCGGTCAGATCACCCAGAGTTCTATGTGCCGCGATTTATTTATTTTTTTGACACCTTCTCATTTTTTCCATCCTCCTGAGTTTTGCAGGTCCCGCTTCCACCGGGTCGTAGAGATGCCGGGGAATCAGGCGCGTCGTTTCCCGCCTCGTATAAATGGCCGCATTCTCTCCGATTCTTCCCAAATCTGCTGGCGCTCTCGTAGCGCCTCCCTAGCTTATTAATCTTGCTACACGAGGTCTTTATTGATCCACCGGATCTGGAAAAGCAAAACTAGCTGCCCGATGAAAGCGATACCGCTGAGTTTAAGGCGGTAGTAGCGGAACTTCGACTGAGGAGAGCTCGCAAGCCGTTTGTCCCCTCGGGGTAAAACCGGTTCGGCTATCGTAGTCGGACCGTACCCCAAAATTTCTCTTAAAAAACGAATAAATAAAGAGACAATGCAAAGGGAAATTTGCAGAGGCAATCGTTTTCATTCCCTTTGGGCGCGTAGCAACATTTTTTTTCCTTTTCAAAGCAAAAGATATTGCCAGCTGCAGGTGTCAGCAATGCAATTCTGTAGGAAGAAAAAAAAGCTTGCCTTAGACAATTGGGACCACCTCAGCAAATTTGATTAGGATGATGAATCTATCTGGGTGTGAGGTGGGTGTGTAAGTATCTAGTATTGGCAGCTTCTGGGGAGGGGGGGGGGAAGCTGCATCTCGATCTGATTTTGGTTTCTGAGCCCAATCATTGTGTTGATTCAGTGAACTAAGATTAACCCTGACAAAATGCATGTGTGAAACTAATGTATGAGGTTGGAGTGAACCTCACTAGAGTGCTTGTGTCTGTGTAAAGGCACCTTTATGGATTCGTATCATTTTTGCCCCACAACTCAAAAGGCCTCGTCTTGTCCATGAAGCTGTGTCAGAAGAATGAGGACACTCCAAAAGCAACAGTAGGGCTCACACATTTGGAAGTAATCAGTAGAATATATATTACCACTAATGAGGAAGTCTTACTGTAAGGTTTCAGATTCTAAAACAGCTTCCTGTTTATTCTGCTAAAAATATACTTGACCACACTCAGTGGGAATCCTGAGAGATGTAGCTGCCACATACAGCTAGTCCTTGACTTACAACAGTTCATTTAGTAACCGTTCAAAGTTACGACAGCACTGAAAAAAAAATAACTTATGACCAGTTTTTCACACTGTTATAACCTTTGTAGAATCCCCATGATCATGTGATCAAAATGCAGATGCTTGCCAACTGGTTCATATTTATGAGCATTGCTGTGTCCCAGGGTCATGTGATCACCTTTTGCAACCTTTTGACGAGCAAAATCAATGGGGAAGCCAGATGCACATCAACTGCACTGATTCACTTAGCAACTGTGGCAAGAAAGGTCATAAAATTGGGCAAAAAACTCACTTAACCAAAGTCTCATTTAACAACAAAGCAATTTGGGGCTCAATTGTGGTTGTTAGTGAAGGCCTGCCGATATCTGGAAGACACTGGGGGGATAGAAAAGCTGGATGTGGTTAGTTCAGCCTTCTGACTACAACATTGTTTCTAGAAGAATTTCCAGCATATCCTCTTTCGCCCTCTTCAGTTGCCTGCAAAAGTGCAGGGCTTGGCCCAGCCATGTTACAATGTTTCCTTGTGAAATGGCCTCATTGTGCAGTGGCTGTTTTGAATCTCTACTTTTAGCAACACCAAATAGAGGCAAGAAAGGTACTGTGTTTTGTAGTATCATCATGGGACCTGTCAAATGCTGTTTATTGTAAAACAAAGTAATATTTTTAGAGTACCTATCAAAATTGCCAGCTCTGTTTAAACAGGTATCAGAAGATAAGCACCAGAAAGGTAGGCACAATTTGAGCAAAATAAATGGCTAACCAATGTACAGAAAATTGTGTTCTCCCCAAGAAGATTAAAGCACAAAGACAATAGAAAAAAGCTATTCAGTGGAAGCAAAAGAATGGAAACTGATAACAAAGTTTAAATGGAGTACATGAAGAAAATAAGCAAGGATATCCACAGGTTATGGTAAAAAAAATATCAAGATGATAGTCTGGCTTTTCTATATGTCCAAAAATAACATACTGGCTAAACTAAAATCACACCATTATGGCCACCATCTTGACTTTTCTTTAACCATATCCTGTGGAAACCCCTGAAAACATGAGTTATAAAATTCAAAAAGTTCAAAATGAACTATGATACATTTAACAGACCAGTAATTAGCTGAAGAATAGAGGTCAGAAGCAGAAGTTGCAAGAGATTCCCATCAAAAGATAAAGCAGGAGAATATTTTAATTACAAAGAATAAGCCTTATATCAGCCAAAAGGCTGAAAAAGTGCACACCCCCTTTTATCTTCTGCAATAGCCACAGAATATGCTGACGTCGTCCACAACTTAGAAGAAGTATACAGTTCTGTAAGGCTGACATCTAAAAATAGTTATCAGCCAGAACTTCACTTTTGTTCTGATTTTGCCTGATATCCTTACATATTTGTAATAGTGGAGAACCTCCATCCTCATCCTTACATATTCTCTGAAATCTTCCTGGGATTCAATAAAAGCCAGGCAAGGCTGCAGCAGAAAAAAATCTTAATAGGAGGTGCTTTTTTAAGAGCCAACTGAACTTTGTTTTTCTATGAAGACATTTCGCTTCTCATCCAAGAAAGTCCAGTTTCCTCTTGAAAATCCAGTTGTCTCATCCAGTTGCCTCTTGAAAAAGCACCTTTGGGATGTTGGAAGAAATATCCTTCTGGGTTCAAAGTTCCAAGTGGGAAGAAAGACACTGTAAACATGGTGACCGCTTGGAAAGATGGTTCAATGGTGGACAGGATCACATGGCTTGGATATCTTGGGTGAAAAAAGGGAAGAGATGCTGAGAGTCCCTGGGTTTTATGCCTTCTATGGTCTTTGAACTTCCTGGGGCACAGGAAGAGTATCCTGATTGGTTGTCAGACTCCCATGGGGCCATGCAGGGGTACCTTCCTTGAATCTTGCTTGGTGATGTAATCTTCCCAGGTGCCATGTAGTGAGATGGGTAGAGGGCTAATCCTATCATGTCCTGAGAGCCATGTCTTAATCCCATCACCCTAGAGCTGAAGGGGTGGGGGGGGCAGGGAGCTGCTTTTCCTTTAAAAACATGTTTCTCCTTTTCTCATCCAGGGAAATATAATATTCTGCCTTTTTAATATTCCCTAGAATATTTCATTCTTCTAGGAGTGGGGTGGGTTTTAACTTCCAACAGGGACAACCATGACCTGGATGATTGAGAATTCATCCATAGACATTTAACAGGGCTTGCTTCATAATAAATTTGAATTTGAATTCTTTATTGTCATTGTACGTATATACACAGTATACATACAATGAAATTCACTTAACACCCAGAGACCAGACCCAACATGAGCAAACACACATAACAATCCCCAAACACCTCCACCACCAAAATTTCCCACCCCCTAAAAACACACAAGCATCCACACAACAGACCAAGTGATACTGCCCAACAGCTCACTGATGGTGGTCCTTAAGTTCATTGTTAAGTGCAATTATAGTTCTGGGATAAAAATTCTTCAGCAAACATATGGTCCGAGTTTTAATTGTTCTGTATATTCTGCCAAAATGCAACAGTTCACAAAGTTTGTAAGCAGGATGGGAAGAGTCTCTGAGAATGTTGTGCAACTTCATCAAACAGCAAGATGCGAAGATGTCATCCAGGGCTGGTAGCTGGAGCCCAATGATATTCTAGGCAGTTTTAAAGATTCTCTGTAGTGATTTTTTTGTCCGCTATAGAGCTGCTCCCATACCATATAATAAGATCACAGAATAAATATCAACAGAATCTTTTTTATGTTAAGGAAATTATTAAAAAAAATAGAATCCAAGAGAATTAAACCACAATATTAAAGGGAAGTATTAAATCATAATGACAATAGCTGTCTTAAAACAAACTGATTTAAAAGCAATAAGCAAAAGCAAAAGACATAGATAAATGAATGAGATGTTTAAAAAAGCCAAAAGCTGGGGTATAGCCAGCTAATAAAAGGAATTTTTGCTTGACATTAATTTGGGCATTTAGAAAATAAAAAGATACATGCAAACTGAATTCCAACTGGGAGAAAAGGCAATTATATTCAGATAGTATTGCTACAACAGCTGCTTTAGTCACTCTTTTTAGTTTTACACTGTGAAGAAGTTTTTGTCTCCCTTCAGTATCAACATCATCTTCTTCTATTTTAAATTCAGAAAGAAAGTCAACAGTCATGAAGTATTGCCTTGCTGCAAGCAGCTGACTTAAACATGGAGTTGACCAGATCTGGTGATAAGTTGAGACTTTTTGTCGCAACTGTGGAGTTCAACAAATTACTTGTGCTTAAGCAAACGGTTTTAACTAGGATGCCTTGCTAGTAATTGGACTTTAGATCTGCAGTGCTCTTGAAAGTGCTTCACTAAATAACTATCATGTCAGCAAGGTAACAATATTTTTATTTGCAAAAATAGGATAACTGCTTGTTTTTGGTGAATGTGCAAATGTAACTTTTTTTTACTGCTCTGCCTTAACATTGTTTTTATTTTCTTATTTTCTGTCATTTTAATAGCTGCTGTTGTTTTGAGTAGCTATTATACATAATTTAACAAAGCACATAAAAAAACCAAAATGAATATTTCTGCCAGAAATACACTGACTTAAGAGGATGGGGAAAGCTGTTGATTTGCATAGATTTTTTTTTGTCTTTGTTGAAGATATATAAAGTTCAATGAGGGGATTGAATGAGGGGTCCTTGGTGTTCTCTGAACTTGGTTATTTTCTTGCAGATGTTTTATTACCCAAACTAAGTAACCTCTTCGGTGCACTGATGATGTTACTTAATTTGGGTAACGAAACATCTAAAAGAAAACAGCCAAGCTCAGAGAGCACCAAGGACCCCTCATTTCAAACCTGAGCTATAAATATTCTCCTTTATTGGTTAATTGAATACTCTCGTCTTGTATAGGTAATAGCCTTTTTCAACAACCTCTATCAAGCCTAAGCTAAGACATCTATCTATGTGTGAGCCAAAGGGGAAAAAATGGCACTTAGTCTCATCCCATTTCCAAAAGAAAAACTGAAATTAAAAAAATAGCATTGAATGAAAAACTAGTGCTGGTGATGAGAAAGAATTAACTATCCTATGTGAAGGTATAGTAACAGGTTAGTTTAGGAAGCATCAGGTAGGTCATATGGCTCGCAGTTCTGTCCTCAAGATATCTCCTGATGTGACTTCCTCACTCCCAATAGATCTGAAAATCCATTGAGCTAGTCAGTTGCTCAAGTAATCCTGCTACTCAGACCTTTGCGTGTGTGAGTGTGTGTTCACAGAGATTGGAAATAAAAAGGCCATTGCTCATACAGGCCATGACCTGCTTCCAACAAAAGGTGAGGGAAACAATTATCTGGATAGTTAAGTCAGAGAGCAGCAAGATTGTAATTTGTTAGCATGTGTTTGGTGCCTCTAGAAACACTGTAACATGTTCTCAGGTGTCTTTGTGCTGGAAAGACTTCATTTAAAACCAGCTTGTGTAATGCAGTAAATCTTGAAATAGGATCCCTACAAACCTAATCCACTGGGGGCGGGATGGGGACGGACTGCTTCCTGGACACAGAGTTCCTGCTCAGTTAAAAGAGGACAGCTAGGGAGGCCTTTGCACAACTTCATTTAATATCTTAGTTGCACCTGGCCAGGGCATGGCTTGACTACTTCAATACCTCTTCATAGAGTTGCCCTGGAAGCTTCAGTTGATCCAGAATGCAGTAACATAGGCAATGTGATAGCATAACTGGGTATGGCCAATAATTGCACATGGAACACTTCTGCTCTGTTAGCTGCACTGGTTGTCAGTATGCTTCTGGGGGCAATCCAAGGTGCTCTTCATTAGCTATGAAGTCCAATTAGCATAGGGCCTCTTTACTTGTCTCTAATATTATCTGTCTGGATAATTCAATCCAGTAGGGTTACTGCATTTCTGGTTCCTTTGATTAAATAATTCATTCTATCAGTATCCTGGAAGTGCACCTTCTCTGTTATAATGCCTGCCACTGGAAATGAGGTTCCTCCTGAGATACACATGCCCACAATCTGTTGGTATTTCTAAGAGATTTGAAGACCTGGCTCTTTGCCTGGGTTTACTTTGGCTATTACCTAGTTTGCGCCATCATTTGTTCCCTTTTTACAAAAAGAAATCATTGTATTATTTTATTGTTTGGAGTGGTTTTTATTTTTATTCTGTGAACTACTCAGATCTATTGTGAAATGGATGGTATAAAATGTAATAAAAACATACAAGCAAAAAAGATTAATGATGTAATTCCTAGATCATGTGATGATGTTTCTGCTCCACTTAAAAGTAAAGACTTGAATAACCATCAAATCAGATGTTAAGAGAATATAATACTAGAGCTCTGAAATTAACTTTGATATATTTGATTAAGTGTGTGTGTATTTTTCGTGACATTTGTGGTCAGTTTTGTGGTCAGACAATACTAGAAAGAGGTAATTGTCTATCACCTCATAAATTTGTAGGTTTGTACACAGGGGTGGGATCCGACAGGGTTAACTACCGGTTCAATGATTTATGAGGTTCGGTGATTTACAATGTGCTTCCCTGCACATGCCCATGCCTGTAAATCGTCATCAGCCTGGTGCCTGGACAGCTGAGCAGCGCTGCATGCGGAGAAGCAGCCTTTGAAAAAGTACTTTTTTCTTGCTTTTTTAACTGCAGCTGTGCCTTGCTCAGCAGCTGAAGTTGAAAAAGCAAGAAATAAAGGTTAGGTAAGAGCCCAGGCGGGCGTGTAGGCAAAAACATCAGCAGACATAGAACTGGTTGTATGTCTGCTGCTGTTCAGAGCTACGGGTCTACAGAGGTGGATAGAACCAATAGAAACCCACCCTGATTGTACAGTATATGGAGTCAGATTTGCAATTGGAGCCAGAATAGGAGAATTTGACTAATGAAAATTAGCCGCCTGGTTTCATCTTAGCTGACTACATTGTTTTCCCAGGTGAAGAAAAATACTTATGTGAAAGGTATACTTGGATGCTAGAATCTGTAACTAGCGTCCATACGACAACTGGTGAAGCAGTCACTGTTTTTGTCCTCACCAATGAATGGTTCTTAGAAATAACGCTGTCTAATTTCAATGCTCCTTTGAAAATTTAACTCCGAATATATGCATAATATACTGTATTAATAATTTGACTTCTTGGTAAAGAGAGCAGAAGCCAGATCAAGCCTTGCATACTCAAATAGAAGGTATGTAAGAAAGAAGGAACCCTATTCTCTCTGTATTAGACAAATTACAGCTTAGGGGAGGAATTAGCATGAGGAGGTCTAATTTACTGCCAAGTCTGGGTCAGGAAAGCAGAGAATTGAACGGCTACTGAGTCAGCCTTGTAGAACTATTATTAACCTTCAAAAATTAATGTATACCAAGCATATTACTAAGGATGAATACTTTTCTGTTCTTATTCCACATTACTCCAATATGTATGTTCTGTGATATATCATCTCAACTATTAATTGTTCTAAAGCATACTACAGAAGAAAAGATTGAATGTGACAGCTCTATTCTTTCAAATAAGCTATCTAAAACTCTGGCAGTTGTGGTTTTGATGATGATAAGTGAAAGCAAGAATCTGAAGAAGATACTGATAGTAGGAAAGTGAAATTGCTCAATTTTATTTTAAGGCAGAAGAGCTAAAACATGAATTGTGTGTTATATTGTTCAAACTTTGGCTGCAAAGTTGACCCAAGGACTTTGAAGAATGTGTAAGTTTTAACTTAATTAAATTAACTTAATACAGCAAGTAATGTATTGAAAATGAATACAGCAATAGTTGATTGTTCCAAAATGCAAAAATGTATATATGTGCATAGCAGAACTCCACTGAACATAAAATGCAATGGATAGAACTCAGAAAGAAGCCAAACTGGCTACTATTAAAGTCCTTATTAGTCCTTACAAGATGCTGACTACATCTTGTCCTGTCACAAAAGTATCAGATGCTATGAAATATATTGGTATCTGTTACGTTACTTTTTCTTTTTTGGAAAAGAAAGTGAGAGCAGCTTATCTGGACTCCTTAAGACAATTGAAAGTGCCAACAAAAAAATAGGGGATTAAGTCTTCCTTGGTTATCAACCTTCAAAATTTATAACCCTTGCCTTTTACTCAAAGTTCCTGCATGGCATGGGGTGAGTCTAGAAAATTGCAGAGAAGCACATAGTGGCATAATCATTTTCCATTTGGCTATTCAGGGCAGTGTGAATGGGGGGCTGAAATAAAAATTGAACACCAATTTCTACCAATTGTCAGAGCTAGTATTAAACCAACTTCCAAGTCTTTCTTGAGTTATTTGCTTATCTTTATATCATTCAAACAATTCTGCTATTAATCTGGTATATTTTTTCTAGGTTTTTCTAGGTTCTATTGGTTATTATACACTTGTACTGTTGGTAACCCCTTTGGCCAAATGCAAGTGATTGGCAATGTATAACAACTAGTACGGTTCAGTAAACCATTTTATATATTACATTTATATCTATAAATAAGAACTGCCAGATAGTTGACAAATTGGATACATAACAAGTGGGCTGGTACATTTTGTTTGGTAGTTGTGCAATCAGTAGAAATGTGGTTTCATATTAAGCTCCAGGCAGTGCTATGATATATTGAATGGTGGGTGGGGCATTCTTGCTTTTTATTCAGGCAACAGAATATGATGGACTCTACTACCTTTAGTACACACATTATATAATGCACACATGATTCAGGGAGTAGGATACATTCTTCCTAAGTATCTTCCCAACATCTGTCAGGACATTACTTTAAAATTTAATTGCACTTTTATAGCTAGTATTCACACTTACACACGACTTTGTTTCATCCAGTGGCTCTTTCTATCTTTACATTGGTATTTTTAGGAGTACTTTCTAAAGAAAACTACACGTGATTCTGCCCAGCAAATCTCCAAATGACAATAAAAGGGATAATTAAAGTAAATTTAACTAAATAGAACAAAGGCAAGAAGATGAATCAATGAGCAAAGAGATTAGTTACATTTTCTTAGCTATCTTGCTGCTAATGAAATTCATCTACAGAAATATATCAAGTGTATTTCTAAGAAAAACATCCAAAGCTAAGGCCTGAAAAGAAAATGAGTACAAAATGAGTACAGGCTTTTCTGCAAGTAATAAGCCAAGACTTTGCCTGATCAGTTAACAAACTGCCAGAGGCTGGGGCAGAGACACCCAGGAAGTAAGCATTTCAACCAATCTTAGCAAATTAACAGTGATAAGGATGAAAAAAACATTTGCCCATTTTAGTTGCTGTTTATTAGCTGCAAAACCATTTATGGTACAGCTCTGATCTTTATCAGGATGTGTCCTCCAAAATAATTTTGCAATCCTAGCAGATGATATGAAGAGGATCTGCTCAAGATCTTGGTCCTCAAGAAAAAAGGGACATATTAACAGAGTTGGAAGGGACCTTGTAGGTCATCTAGTCCAACCCCCCGCCCAAGCGGGAGATCCTACACCAGGCTTGTCCAACCCGCGGCCCACAGGCCGCATGCGGCCCAGGTCGCCAAGTAATGCGGCCCAGTGCCCACCCCAACCTTTGTGCCAGAGCCAGCGAGGAGGAGGAGGAGAGGCAGGCGCGAGGTGGGGCGAGGCGAGCGCCAGGCCAAGCAGCAAGAGAAAAGGTGGGCGCTGTCAGAGCGCCACCTCCTGCTGTTGCCGCCGCTTCTGCCCCCACCGTCGCTGCTGCTTCTGCCCCTGCCGTCGCTGCTGCTGCTGCCCCCGCCACTGCCGCTGCTGCCCCCGCCACTGCCGCTTCTGCCCCCTCCGCCACTTCTGCCCCCGCTGCCGCTTCTTCCCCCGCCACCGCTCTGCCCCCGCTGCCGCTTCTTCCCCGCCACCGCTGCTGCTTCTGCCCCTGCTGCCGCTTCTGCCCCCTCCACCACTTCTGCCCCCACTGCCGCTTCTTCCCCGCCACCGCTGCTGCTTCTGCCCCCGCCGCCACTGCTGCCCCACCGCCGCTGCTGCTCCCGCCGCCGCCGCTCCTTCCCCGCCACCGCTTCTTCCCCCACCACCGCTGCTGCTTTTGCCCCCGCTGCTGCTTCTGCCCCCGCCGTCGCTGCTGCTCCCGCCGCCGCCGCTTCTTCCCCCACCGCCACTTCTTCCCCTGCCACCGCTGCCACTTCTGCCCCCGCGCCGCTGCTTTTCCCCGCCACCGCTGCTGCTTCTGCTTCGCCACCGCTTCTGCCCGCCGCCGCCACTTCTTCCCCACGCCACCGCTGCTGCTTCTGTCCCCACCGCCGCTGCCCCCGCGGTGGGGGCAGATGCAGCGGCGGTGGCGAGGGTGGCGGTGGGGGCAGAAGCGCGGCGGGGCAGAAGCAGCAGCGGTGGCGGGGAAGAAGTGGCGCGGGGCAGCAGCGCGGGGGAGAAGCAGCAGCGGTGGCGGGGAAGGATTCTGCCCCCGCCGCTGCCCGCTGCTGCTTCTGCCTTCCAGTCCTGCCTCATCCAGCTGGGCCATTTGCAGGAGGAGAGGTAGGCGTGAGGCGGGCGAGCTTTCTCCCCCTCCTCCCCCCACAAAATTTGGCCGGAAAATAAACTGGGATTAAAAACTGTGATAAAAAAACCGTGATAAAAAATGAATAATTTTTAATAAATTAATAATAAATAATAAAAACATCTCACTAACTTCATTTCCAAATAAATTTAATATGTTAACTATGTTTTCTATGGTTTCTTTGGGATGATCAGGTATCGTTACTGTTATTTTATTTTATGTGCGGCCCAAACCAAATTTTCATCTTCTAATGTGGCCCAGGGAAGGTGAAAGGTTGGACACCCCTGCCCTACACCATTTCTGACAGATGGCAGTCCAATCTCTTCTTGAAAGTCTCAAGTAATGACTCTCCCACAACTTCCAAGGGCAAGCTGATCCCTTGGTTGATTGTTCTCTCTGTCAGAAAGATTCTCCTTATTTCCATGTTAAATCTCTCATGAGCTTCATATAACATAATTTTCTCCATGATGAAAACAAAATAAAAACATACAAGATAATGCTGAAACTCAGCAGCAATTCAAATTTCTAACATAGGAGAAATTATCTTCAGTCTGCTACATTCCAGAAATGTTGGGAATTGCAGTTCCAATGCAATTGGAGGCCATCCAGTTTGCTGGCTTTCTATTGTGAAAATGATAAATGGCTAACATTCCAAGCTCAGTTCCGCTACAGTTGCACTCTTTATCTCTTGAGAATTTTCTCTTTCTTTGCTGTCAGTCTTGACTAAACACAAGTTAAACCAAATACCATATCAAAACGAAAAAAAAAAAGTTTGGCTCGCTTGATAAATAAATAACATATTCTGCAAATCTAATAGGGCTTGTACGGATGAATGGTATGCACAGTATTGTTTTGTATGGTCCTGACTAGATGGTATCTGGTCAAATAGTTAAAATTGGAGCTTTAGGAAACTATGTCACTTTCCACTTCCTGCTGGGTGTCCAAGTGCTTGGAAACAAGACCCAGTTAGTAAAAGTTAACAAATAAACAAACGGAAGGTCAGCTCAGCTGCAGTGAACATGATCTCCTGTCCAGCTCAAAAATCCTCTTCAACTCTACAGCAGCTCCTGCTGGCTTTCCTCCCTTTTCTCTAGTACAAGCCAAGTACAAGAGCATTACTGTGCTAGCCTCCCTTCATCCCGGCCTCTCACAGGATGGCTGATCTTAGCCAGTTCCTAGGCGAGATATTAAGTTTCTAGCCTTGCTAGTGTTTTTAATAAGTCACTGTTCACACAATCCTTGTAGCAAAATAAATGGTCCGGTCTGCATTATTTGCCAAACTTTTAATTTCTTTTTACATAAAGTACTACAAACATGCAGACTAAGCCACAGCATAAATATTCAACAGTATTGAGAAGAAATGTTGCTTTAATGACTAATATACAGTTTTAATAGGAGTCTGGACCTCAGCAAAGGATATTGTTGTAGGTATTAGATGAACAGTCACATCTTCCTTCTCCTGTAAACGCTTAAATTCCTGGTTTTTTTTTAAAAAAATAACATACCCTGTTTTGTAGGACTAACCAGTAATCCTGAAGAGGGAAATGTGATTTGTAGTATATGGGGATGCTCAGGTGTTAAGATTGACAAATAAGACCAACAATCTTTATTTTTGTTTTTAAGTGCTCTCAGAAAAAAAGATAAAGCCAAGATTGGTGTTTCAGCATTTTCAAGAAATACTTTGATGAGTTAATTAATTAAAGCCAAGGAATTATAAAAGCTTCCTATACTATTTTACACATGGAAACTCTGAAGGAAATTTCATTAATTTTGATGCAATTAACTCTCAAAGCTGAAATTATTCACATTATAAGACGAAGCCGTTTGTTCTTGGATTCAGCCATTTGTTCTTGGATTCTATGCCAAGGAAATCTGAGATATGGTAAAAAGCAGCTCATCTCACTGGTATGTCATATGTTGTATTGTCAGAAATTTTTTGGATTTAAATACATAAAATCATAAATATATTATAATGCAGTCTAGGATCCAATTACTAATTTCATTCATAAACAATTGCTATGTATTTTGTATTTGTTTAAACAAAAGTAATCTGAAATAACTACTCAGCATAGATACATCATACTGCATCTAAAAGTTCAATGTAGTGGTTAAGGTGCTGGCCTAGAGACCAGACGACTGTGAGTTCTAATACTGCCTTAGGCATGAAAACCTGGCCAGATGACTCTGGGTTTGTCACTCTCAGTCCAGTTTGCATCACAGGGGTTTTGTTGTGGGAAAATAGGAGGCAGAAGAATTATGTATGTTTGAATTATAAAACAAGAATTATATATCTTTTAACATATAACCTTTGATATGTTTAAATAAGGGGAATATAAAAGTGTAATAATAAAATAATGTAGAAATTAAATATTTTTTAAAAAATATAGACCTATGAATTCTTGCATTTTGTATTTTTCTACTAATTTATTTTGCCAAATTACATGCCACAAGAAGAAAGGGAGAGGTTTGTTTCTCTCATTTTGCTTATCGTCATTCCATATTCTAGGAGTTTCACTTTCTATTTTTGTTCCCTTGACCTAAATCTAATGAATTTCCAAATACATACCCAAATATGAACACCTATTCTAACTAAATAAAAGCTAGAAATATTAATAACTGAAGAAAAACTAATATCATTCCTGATTCGGGGTACGTAGCTGGTCTAGTTACTGAGACTCAATAGATGTAACTTGGTAAAAAAAAAAAAACGAACCTACGAAAGGTGTTGAATGAAACCCAGCAAGTATAACTGAAGACGCACAGGCTTTCAGGTTAAAGTGTTTCAGATTTAATCAGTTGAGTCTAGTCCAAAATTATATTAGTAGGTCAGAAAAACAATACACAAAGCTGCCTGTCTTGTATACATCTCTTATTGGCATCCTAAAACCAGCACAACTTCCAACAGGTCAGAAATTTTTGGAGTCCGTCTTCAAGGAATCATAATAGATCATGTTTAGATCACATATTTCATCTTGTTCTTTTCTGTACATATAAAGCCTGCTGCAACCTTATACAGAGGTGTGTGCATATATTAAATGCCAGGGGCAAACTAAGAAAATGGTGCTTATATTTTCAAAAGCTTGTTAAACCATCAATAGGAAAAAGTTTGTCCCAATTATGTGTCAAACCTATAAAATTAATCAACAATTTTATTACAATGATTTAAGATAAAACAATTGCAGTTTGACTGGATGAGAGCAAGACATATTTGTAAGAATAAAATAGGATATAATGATTAAAAGGGCTCTTAGAATTCTTAGTGCCTGTTCAATTATAAACATATTAAAATCCTGTACAAATCCTGTAAAACTAATTTCTAGATTTTGAAATAAATTAAACCAATTTGTAGACATACTCAGACATATTTGATTATGATCTGAATTCATTTTTAAAAATTCACAAAGCTTTTGAACAGCTCAAGCTACAGTTCAAAAATATTTTTTAAATCCATTGATTCATATCATCTAGAGTTTATTTTCAATCTAAAAGCAGAAAAAAAATTAAAAGTCCCTATGCCAGTTGAACGAACCTTTGGCATCATGATTCTGTTTTAATATTAATACAGAAAAGCCTATTGTATCTGGGACAACAGTAACCTCCAGGTTAAGAGGTAAGAAAAGAGAGTGGGATCTCTGTTTCATACTAAAAACACTCCTGGGGAATCAAAGGAATACTGTTTTGCTTAATACATAAAGTTCAAAAAGAAAAGGCTGCCCATCTTGCTAGATAGCACAAACCATTTAAACAAATACTAGCGTGACATCTATTCAAAGATCCAAAAGGAGACTGGAGATATGACACTTTTTAAAAGGCAGCAACTGAGGGTAGTGAGATATTCTCATGTACTATATAATTACCAATCTTATTTCCAAATTGAGAGGCAATGTCCAATTGCAAATATTTCAAAAAGTTGCTCCTTTGTACATATTTATATATATATATTGTGCTTATGAAGAGAGCATTAATCTCTACAATAATGCAGATTTAAATTCTAAAGTAATACAGAAAGGAGATCAATCCTGTATACTGAAATGTACATCTCTCCACTTCTTCTAGGTTTCCTCCAAAATGCATTCAGGATCTTAATTAATAAAGGAGAGAGTCAGAAAAGGTTTTGAGATTTTGTTCACCTGAACTTTGAAGAATTTTGCTTCTATAGGTAGTCCTCACCTTACAATCACAATTAGGACTGGAATTTCTGTTGCAAGTTGGTGAAGTCATAAAATGTATTATGTGACTGGTCCTGATTTTACAAACATTTTTATCGTGCTCATTAAGTGAAACATGTGGTCATTAAATGAATCACGGTTAAGTGAGCCTGGTTTCCATTTGACTTGGCTTGTTGGAAGATCACAAATCACAACCTTCATGTGACTGCAAGATGCTGCAATTGCATCCCACATGAGTCGACTGTCAAGCGCTTGAATTGTGATCACCTGACTGAGAGGAGTAGTGCAACAGTTGTAACTTTGAGGAGAGTTTGCAAGTCACTTTTTCTGAGGCTGTTGTAACTCTAAACCACTTTTAAATGAACGGATGTAAATATAGGACTACCTATATCAACTGTTGCCATAATCTGCTGTGTGAACTTTATGCAGAAAGATAAACAGATAAATAAAGGGAAGGAATACTACACTGTATTACTACAGTACAGTATTACATTATTACTAGTCTTCCCTGGAGCCTCTACTGTAGTAAACATGAGCACATTCATCTTCCAAGATTAGATGATATGGGCATGTTCCGGGTACTATAGACACAGACTACAAGGACATGTTTATAATTGGACAAGTAGCTTTGCACTTATTCTTGAAATATATCTGGATGAAAATTGCCCCCAATGACTGCACAGCAAAGAAATGAGACACCTCTTGAAAACGTACCTTCAGCTTCCTTTTCTCTGTCCCACAAAAGATAAATCTAAATATACATGAGCCCTTCTATTAGTTTTACCTGTATAGGTTTGGGCAAAAACAGTGCAAAGTTTCCAAACGGAAATACCAATAATGCTGACCGCTGACATGATTTAATGAATATTCAAACTGGATTCAAATAGCCCACAATTCGGAGTCACTGCCAGTGAGATGAAAGAACGTTAATTTTCCCAGGCAATCTTGTTGCAAACCTAGGCCAATTTGTGGCCATTCCAAGCCAAACAGGAACGGGAATCCTTATAGTCCTTATTGCCTTAATTGAGGATATTTCCCAGGATTCTCTTGCCTGAGGAATGCACAGCATTGAATGGCTCAAAACCTTTTCCTATTACATAGGCACAAACTATAACAATTAAACGTATGAGTAAATAAGTCTCTGAATATAAAATAGGGACAAAAGCTTCAAAGGTTCAAGAAGTTGGGAATAAAGAGAGTCAAAAATTTCATTCTCTATTCTTCAGCTCACTTAGCTCTGTTCTCAGAGGTGATGCTTAAAAAAAAAGAAGCGTGCTCATGACAAAAAACAGGGTTATAAATATAAAAAGGAATTCATTGTCAAGCACCAGTAACATCACCAGCTCTGTGCAGGCAGGATGAGCTCAGAATTTTCCCCAGAAATAGACATTTAATCCAGGAAAAAGAGGGAAAGTCATTTTTAGCACTGCGACTGTCTGGGCTACTCCTTGGATGGTAATGGAAAGTTATTCTTCAAGCAAAGAACAGCTTGTATTGAATGAAGAAACTCACAGCTAACGGCAAAGACATCGAGCTGGTATGAACCAAATGCTTCATAAACTCAAAGATGTGCTCCCAAATGATAGCCTTGGAGTTTGCCATTAAAGCCATATCCATACCTTCAAGGTGCTATAGAGTCAGATAAGCTTATCTCATTTCGTTTTTTTAAAAAGTGGGATATGAAGACTGTTTGGCTTCTGCTGTGCTGGAGTACTAGGATCCATTTTGGGGTGGTCACTGCAATCCTGCTGCAAGCTATTACTCCATAATGGCCCGGTACAGTGCAGGCTCGATGTAATCCTCACGATAGCGTGAGTTGACCACCCTCTGTCTTTTTCTCTCTTGTTTGACTTCTTTCTCTGTGAAGATCTCTGTGAAGCGCATGTCAGACGCAACAGACTGCAAATCAAATAAAGACATGTTAAAAGAACAATGGAGAACACTGGACTATGACTGGACTTATAAAGGACTATAAGGTTGACTCAGACTTCCATCCTTCTGAGGTCAGTAAAATGAGGACCCAGATTGTTGGGGGAAATATGCTGACTCTGTAAACCACTTAGAGAGGCTGTAAAGCACTATGAAGTGGTATATAAGCTTAAGTGCTATTGCTATAATGATTCTTCGCAATTTTCCTCTTGCATAATAAAAATCATATTATTTGACTGGAAAACAACAAAGAGCAGATTTTGGCAATCTAACTATCCAGTTTAGAGTAAAGTACTTACTGTAGATCTACCTCAACTCTTGAGACTCCAAGTGGCTGCTTACCATTAATCTACACATTTGCAGAGTTCAATAATGGGCTCAACAAACAGTATTCTGAAAATCTAGTTTTCCTTTCCTTTGAAATTACTTTTGGAACCTTTAGTTTAATAATTGTATTATATCCTAGAAGCATCTATAAGTATCCCAGTTGTTGAAATTAGTTGTTGAGGTATTCCCTGTTAGGAGAATGAGTGCACTCAGGGAAACATAGTGAGAGTGGTGATGAATAACACACAACCAGCACACAGATACATTGAATACTAAGTTTTACTTCCTATAAATGGGTAAACAAAGTCCAACAAACAGTCCAAATCATACCCGGTTAAAGCAGTCAGTATTCAAAATACCGGTAATCAGTCCAGGGGTAATCCAAAAACAAAGTCCTTTTCTTTACCAGTATCATTAACAAAGTTCAGTAAACGAAGACTCACAGCAATTCAATCAGAATGACAATCAGGCAAAAGGCAAAAGGAAAGCAAAGGAAATGCAAAAAAGAACAAACCAGGTTTCTGGCTCCATTTTATGGTCGTTGGAGGAACCTCAGCCAATCACAATTACAACATTCTCTTAAAGATACAACAGTATTAAATGACTATCCTGGTTTATATACTGCCAACCCAACTGTTAGGTGACTATCATTCCTAACACCAGTGACAGAAGAAATGTTCCCTATGTGGGAACTGATGCTCTCTTGTGTGAGAATTTCACATATCAAAATCTATCGCTGTTTAACTTACCAGCCTTGACTTGACTCTTTTAGGAAGTTCTTCATCAACTGTATATACGTCATCCCTTTTTGCCATTAGCTGGGATCCATCTTCAAACTCCACCTAGAATCAGAACAATCAGATAGACATAAGCATCAATTGCTATTTTTGTATCATGCAGAATGTTTTTATGGAGCAGGATCCCAGCCAACTGGCATACTATTTCATGTACTCATCATGAAGGAGCTGGCAGACCAGCTGCTAATAACAGAACAGAATATGTAGAAACTAGTTTGTTGTTGTTTTTAGTTGCAAAATCATGTCCAACCCATCGCAACCCTATGAACAACCTCCTGTCCTTCCTCCAGGCCTTCCTGTCCTCTACCATCCCCTGGAGCCCATTTAAGATCAAGAAATTAGTTTATATAGCCACAATTACAATTCATGAGATTTTTAAACTCTTGACACAAATGTTAATATATCGATCCATGTATCTTTTGGAACAGTCAATTACACATGTTATCTTGCTCATGGCAGGCCAGAATACATCTCTCAGAGATTTCAGAACTCCCACATTAACAATCCACAAAGAGTTAAATAGAGAGAAAATGAGAAGATCCCATTCCTCACTCACCTGGTACATCTGGATGACATGAGAAGCCACAAACGTAGCTCCATAGACCTGTCCATCTGTCCATCTGACTTCAACAGCTTCTCCTGGAGGTGGAGGACCAAGCTGGGAGCAATCTCGACTCTGTCCATATTGGAGAAAGTTTGAGAAATATAATCATCTACTGAATAACAGAAGAAACATTGGTTAAAATAATAGACCCTGGAGAAGCTTGACAATTGAGCTGGTACATGGCAATGAGGAGTGCAGGAAAATGTACAATTCTATTAACATCAGGAGGTAGTTGCAATGAGCTTAATCTTATAATCAGAATACTCCTGCCATGAACAGATTACAAGATCTACAAAATTATCCTTGTTCTACAACTACTCATTTATTATATAGATATCTGTATGAACATAAAACAAGTAAAGATCTGGCAAGATAATAGAATCTTCATCTGGAATTATTTTTTCCTCTAATGAAAGATTTTTTAAGGCACTGAAGAGGGGAGGAGGAAGGGAAGAGATTTCTAATTTAGGAGTCAAATAATCTATGCTATATTTAGCTTTACATTATGCAGCTCAAAAGTATTGTCAGGATGCTTTAGAGATTTGACCCACTTCAGCAATCTGAGACTTTATATTAGAACTATATATTTTTGGTGCAATTTTTTTTTACTGTAAAGCATACCACAATATCTTCTGGATATAGGTTATCACTGAAGGAGCCATCATCAAAGTTGACCTCATAAAATGTTTCTTTTGTCAGATTGACCACTTCACATTGATAGAAACGTCCATTCTTGTGCTTGCTTATCACCTGCTGTCCCACAGCAAGATCCTGTAGACCAGCCTTAGCTCGCTGAAGGAACAAAGGAGTAATAATCTATGTTATATTCAGAAGATACAACTTGATGATTAACTACATGAAATATTTTGAAGGTTGTGGAAAGTTGCACAAAATACAAGTGCTTCCTATGCATTATCTGGTAAGCACAAATATTTTTACATCTCTTTTGAAAAGCCTTTTAATGTAAGATTTGTATTATGCCTTTATATTCTGCTAATGCAAACTATATACCATCAACTTTTAATGAAGATATAAATAGAAGGTTCAGTAATATTAACAATAGCAACAAAACTAGCAGTTGCTTTGGGCAGATAAACATTTTAAAATAAAGGACAAAGCAAGCATTTCCATAATATGGTATGTATGTGTGGCCTCCTGAACACTTTTACTACTGCCTTTCCAAACTGATTAAGATGTTCAAAAGTAATATGTCAAGTACAAATGTTAAGTTAGGCTGAACCAAATATTAAGTCTCTATTATTTACTTCTGCTTGAGATGGACTTTTATGTCGAAAGCAGGTAATGAAGACCACAAACGGCCAGTCGTCTGGCTGCATCATGACTCCAGCTGCTTGAGCGCAGCTGACGTGGAAAGATGTAGGACAGCGGCCATGAGAGCACTGCACGCAACAACCAGCTATTCTCTTCCGCCTCTTCTTGCAGAAGACACATTTCTGCAAAGAGACAAATTCAGCACTTTAATCAAGGTGAAGTTCCAAAGATATCAGATGCTTGGACACAAAAAGAGACACATGAGCCTATCAAATTCAGATGCAGATTTGTTATCAGGTTTTGAAATCATGTACTACAGTGTGAATTTTTATTTTCAGACAAACCTGCATTCCATGTGTATTTCAATGGCACTTACAATCTGCTTCAATGGCCAGGCATTTTCTTTATAGGTCAGGCATTTTCTTTATAATTAAAATTGTACAATCTCATGAAGAAGAAGAAATACATGATGTTTAACTATCACACAATTATACTATATATGTCATTATATTTCTCTGTAGATTCTTGTAGGGATTATCTTATCTTTACTTATATGCTAAAATAGGTGATTATTGATGGGAAGTTTCTGTATGCTTCTTTTTGTACATGGTATATTTCAGCACACATTGGGTAAAATCAAGGCCTTGAATGTTTTTGTATTTTCATCTTCCTTTATATAATAGGATACACTTGGTCCTATCTCGTGTTATTTAACATTTATATGAAATAAGTTACTTAGGGTGAAGTCTCGCTCTATGATGACTTTTCTCATGCATAATGGAATCATGCATTGAGACTGGCCTTTTTTTAACCTGATTATTGTACAGCCAGCACATACGTAAGCTATGTGCCCTAGATCATTAATATACAACTACTCAATTCTACAAGTAATTGCTAAGTTACACTCATTATTACACTGCATAAAACAACTTTCTGGAATCTGTCACCTTCCAGATATGCTGGGCTCCAACTTCCATAATTTTTGGCCACTGTGACCTTTGCCCCCCAGTCTTAAAATAAGTTTTTTCCCCAAGTACTTTGGAATGGGAACAAGTTGGTAAATGCTATGTATAATCATCCAAAGTTCCACCACTTGCAACATCACAAATTATGTAATCTGAAAATATTTTCTTCCTACGTTCTCGGGGTTCTGATTTAAGAATCTCATAAAAGCATAGAATAAGCATGTATTAATCAGTTCAAACTATTGTTTACTTTCTTACCAGTCGGAAACGTTGCAGTGGAATTTTGCTGACATCAACTGGACTACGCTGAGCAATGTTTATAAATTTGGCCTCTTGAACTGCCACAGCACACATAACATGAACCCACCTGAGAAAAAACAGAAGTTTACTTAAGTATTTAGTAAACGTTTGTTAAAAATTGGCTGCAGGATATGGATAACCAAAACCAATATTGGTAAAACAGCTCAAAAACAAACATATATGCCCATAGTGTAAAGAATAGGAACCTTATGAACAATATGATCTCCCCCACTCTCAATACAGTTGCATGTCTTTGAAAGAAGTGCTTTGCAAAAACATTCAGAACAAAAATGGGCACATACTCTGGAAGGCTCACGGCTGCTTCAAAGGTTCTCTCTTTACTGTATGCATGAACAGATAATAGACTAATGGCAATGTGGCTGTCTATGCACACATGTGTACACTGACAGCCTTTGCATCAGTTTATGAAAACTTCATAGAATGTGGTTGCTTTAAGTATTTGAGGAGATTTTTGCTTGCAACAATAGGCTTTGCAAAACACGAATGAATGATGAACACACTACTTTGCACAACCATAACATCAACTAGCACTGCATCAGACCAGGGAAACATCACTAATTTGTTGCTTAACATGAGTTGATGTCTACTAGTCCAGGGATCTTCCATTCTTAATTATCATAAAAACTCACTTGTTATCATTGGCTTTTTGAAGTGCACCTCCACGAAGTGAGCATAAGCAGCAATCCTGACAGACAAAAGAAAATCACATTTATTTGTATTTATGTCCTGCTTTTATTATTTTTACGTATTTTTCCTCAAGGCAGTGGACATATCCAACACCCCTTCCTCCTCTTATTTTCCCCACAAGAACTATCATGTGAAATGAGTTGGGCTGAGAGAAAGTGATTGGCCTAAAGTGATCCAGATGGCTTGAAGAGGTGGTTTTGGTACCCCAGGACTAGATTCTGGAATACTGATGAATACAATTAATAATAGATGATACTGAATCAACCAAACCACAGGTGTCAAATTCATGGCGTCACATTACTGTCACGTGATGTTTCACAACATTTTCCCCAATGGTAGAGTTGGGGTGGGCATGGCCTGCGTGTGACACATCCAGACCGCAGGCCACCAGTTTGACACCCCTGAACCAAACTATTCATTTAAAATATTCCATGAAGTAAAGTCCTATCTGAAACTAGATCTTCTTTACATTTTAATGAAACTCTTTTATACCAATAAAACTATTTCAATAACTATCTCACAACTGCAAACTTTCCAATGCCATCGAACTAAGGCTCATGCATGAACACAAAAGAATTTTAGCAGACCTCTTCTAAAGCATTGGCTTTACATCGAGAGCATTTCCATTCTTCAACTGCTTTCTCAGGGGCTACTCCATAACAACCTACATTAAAAAAAAAGGTTTGTAGGCTAAGCAATAAAAATCAGCAATGTTTCAATTTTCATATCCCTTCTTATTTTAACAAATATTAATAATGAATTTATATCCACAAAATAAGTTTGACCAGTCTTGGAAGACCCATTTGAAACACACTAACAAAAAAGCAATACTGATCTATCCATAATCTGATCTCATTTAAAAATATACATTTCAAACTTGTGTTTCTTTATTATTTACTCAATCCATAAAAATGGTCATGATGGGTCAAATCTATCTCTGGGCCCTGTCAATTCAATGAATTTTATAACAGAAAAAATGAACTCCAGATGTTAATTATTACAGTGCTTTATATCTTTTAGGGTTTTTTAAAAAAACTGTTTTAAAGTATTAGTGACATCCAAAGCATTAGGAAAGGAACTCATCCAGCCTGCTTAGTAATTGGCATTCCACTGAGATTTTCCCCTCTGAATTCTTATATTGTGGGTTAGTTTTCCAGAAAGAGCACCTTAATCTTCACATAGTATGAAAAGTGCAGTGGCACCTTGATACTCAACTGCTTTGAAACTCATCAAATTTGGTACTCAACATCATTTTGTCCCAATACTCATCATTTGTTTGGTGTTCAATGCACAAACTAGAACATGTAGGCACTGCTTTGTAACTCATACATTATTCTCTATGGGAAAAATTTGGTACTCATAGTTTTTGGTACTCATTATGTCTCCCGAAATCAATTAACATAGAGTATCAAGGCACCACTGTACCTTGAAGGATATATTTTGAGTTTATTCCACTTTAATTGTAGTCTTCACTCATGGTATTTTCAGATCATTTTGTTCATATGAATCTGGTGGGCACTGAAGTGCAATACCTTGACTTTTTCCTGTGCTCTTTCTTACAGGTAAAAATAAGCAGGAATAAGCTGTTTATATTTACACTGCTTCTTTATGAACTATGGGAAAATGGAGGGGTAAATAGTAATATTTTATTTTGGGTATCAATGGACAATCAGACCTAAGTTTTATAGTACTCACTGGCATGGACCCGGACCTGACAGCGCTTGCATGTGACCAGAACACTGGTGCCATCTTCTTCCAGATATGGGGTAGAGAGGTTGACATCTGTGCTACCACCAGTGGTAGTAAAACACATTTCAGGGATGAGGGGCTTAGTTTTCATTTTTCCATTAGTAGCATTTGGAACTGCTTGTAAGCTCTGACTTCCACAATCTGCCTGCCAATGAGAAATTACACATTTTAGAAAAGAACAACACTGCAGAAATAAAAATAAACGTATGATCAGAAAAGCATTCCGGTTTTGTTTGCATACTGAAAGAATTCAAATAAATATTATTTCATTATGTAATGCTTTAAGTACAATAATTCCAAATTAGGTTTGATAGTTTTCCTTCCAAAGAGAAATATTTCCACCAAACATAACCAGCAGATCCTTCTTTCATGTCAGAATAAAGGAAAACTATGTTTGACAAAATTGATATAAAATAGTCCAAATCTTTGAAGATAAATTACATACTATGTTAATCTCAGGCACATTTCTGCAAATATGACTCCAGCTCTAAGATTTTATTTTAATTATTAAAATATGTTATTCCCGATATAGCAATTCATAAAAAATATTTTGGGTTCAAGACTTCCTTGTTCTACTGAAGAATCAAAAAATAAATTATAAATTCCTTAAATGTTTTCAACAAACAATTAAAATACCACTCTAAACAGTTTCTGTGTTGCATTAATTAATGAGGGGAAAATGGAACAGTAATAAAGAATATAAGAAACAGAATACCCTTGTTTATAGCAAATATGTTTGAGTTAGTTAGGTAAATAGATACTTTTTGAAAAATTATTCACACCTTAACCACCATGCCATACAGACTCTCAAAAGACCTTTCCCATCTGAGATGAATATGACAACTGCTATGGCATACAGCATCCATTACTACCAGACAGTTTCCCATCTATATTATTAACCAAACTTAATCTTGCTTAGCTTCCATAATCAGGCACTAAAATATGTGTATGGTTTATTTCTTAAGAAAGCATGATTTGTTAGCGTAAAATGAAAGATGCTGTAGAAAATCAGACCCACTTACTACAGAAAAATTGGAAGCAGGATTATTCTAACTATAATCAATCTCAAAACTGAAATCACATTATTAGCACAGCGCTTCCAACACTTAACAACAAACCACATTGTATCAGTGTTTCTGTACTATGCAGACCAGGTGAAAGAATAATCTGCTTACCTGGTAGGTTTGGAACAGCATGCACACTGCACAATAGGGAGCCTGCTGAGCCATGGCAATATTATACTCCTTTTCCGCTTCAAAGTTTGGAGGACGATTCTGCCACAGTTGACTGAGAGACTTGGCCCATGCTTCCATCTCTTCAGTTTCTTCTTCAGGTGTTAACTGTTCTGACATTTCTGCAGTAAGAATCACAGCTTCAATCAAAATTTAGATAAACTATTTCCCCTTTTCTGCAGGCTGTCAAAAGAATAACAGATTTAAACTATTGGAAAGATAACAATGTTCCACATTTTTCAGCCATGCCTGCCAATGCTCTCTATGTCTCTATTAGTAACCTTTACAAATGCTACCTTTTACAGTGTACAAAAGTTCAGCTCCATACATGGTTGCTAAGCCCATATAATTTGTAAGACCATTAATTTGGAAATAATACACCACCTCACAATTATAAAATCATGTTTGAAATATGTACTCTCTTTCTTTTGCCTCAGAGATCAAAGTGCTGTATTGGATCCTAACTTGGTAGCTGAAAATTCAGCATCAAAATATATCAAGTTCACACCCCAGGTATACAACCTTCAAAAATTGTGAATCAAAATGTGATTAATGTATTCAGGTATATGTTGTACAAGAGATTGCTTTAAAGATGTAAAAGATGAATTTAGACATCCAAACATACTTATTGCTACAGGCAGTCCTTGACTTACAATCATTCATTTAGTGACCATTCAAAGCTACAACGGCACTGAACAAAGGGACTTGTGACCAGTTTTCATATATACAACCATTGCAGAATTCCCCATGGTCACATGATCACCTTTTGACAACTAACGTCTTTGGGAAATCAGATTGACTTAACAACTGTGTTACTAACTTAACAATTACAGTGATTTATTTAAGAGCTATGGCAAGAGAGGTCATAAAATGGGACAAAACTTACAATTGTGTTGCTTAGCAACAGAAATTTTCAGAAGTAAGTCAAGGACTAGTTGTAATTCAGTATCACTATCAGGCAAACACCTCTATTACAAAAAAGGAGATAATTTAGAACAGGCTTATCCAACCTGGGCATGTAGCCCAGGTCGCCTCGTAATGCGGCCCAGTGCCCACCCCAACCTTCGTGCCAGAGCCAGCGAGGAGGAGGAGGAGAGGCAGGCACGAGGCGGGGCGAGGCGAGCGCCAGGCCAAGCAGCAAGAGAAAAGGCGGGCGCCGTCAGAGCGCCACCCCCTGCTGTTGCCGCCGCTGGCACCGCCGCTTTTGCCCCCGCCATCACTGCGGCTGCTGCCCCGCTGCGGCTGCTGCCCCGCTGCCGCTTCTGCCCCCGCCGCCGCCACTTCTGCCCCCCGCCGCCGCTTCTGCCCCCACTGCCACCCCTGCCGCCACCACTTCTGCCCCCGCCACCGCTGCCCCTGTGGCAGGGGCAGAAGCAGCAGCAGTGGGGGGGAAGAAGCGGCGGGGGCGGCGGGGGCAGAAGCGGCAGTGGCGGGGGGGCAGAAGCGGTGGCAGGGGCAGAAGTGGCGGCAGTGGCGGGGGAAGAAGTGGCGGCGGGAGCAGGGCAGAAGCAGCAGCAGTGGCGGGGAAAGAAGCGGCGGCGGGGGTGGCGGGGGCAGAAGCGGTGGCAGTGGCGGGGGCAGCAGCGGCAGGGGCAGAAGTAGCAGCGGCGGTGGGGGAAGGCTTCTGCCCCCGCCGCTGCTTCTGCCTTCCAGTCCTGCCTCATCCAGCTGGGCCATTTGCAGGAGGAGAGGTAGGAGTGAGGCGGGCGAGCTTCCCCCCCCCACACCCCTGCAAAATTTGGCCGGAAAATAAACCGTGATAAAAAAACTGATAAAAAACCCGTGATAAAAATTTTTTTTTTAATAAATAATAAATAATAAAAACATCTCACTAACTTCATTTCCAAATAAGTTTAATATGTTAACTATGTTTTCTATGGTTTTGGGGATGATCAGGTATCGTTACTGTTATTTTATTTTATGTGCGGCCCAAACCAAATTTTCATCTTCTAATGTGGCCCAGGGAAGGTGAAAGGTTGGACACCCCTGATTTAGAACTTACCATCATCACTAAGGCCGTCTTTAACCAAGAGTGGGTGATGACGTGGGAGTTTGGTCAAGGGCTGGCGACGGCCCTTTGACTGCTTATGATCCTTTACAGATCTGATGTAATCCATCTGCAGAAATCAGACAGGGTCAGAGAAACAGCTTGGTCTAGTGGTTAAGGTAACAGGCTAGAAAGCAGGAGATCATGAATTCAAGTCCCACCTTAGTCATGAAAGCCAGCTAGATAATATTGGGCTAGTCAATCTTTCTCAGTCCAACTCACCTCACAGCGTTGTTGTTGTGTGATAAATAGGAGGAGAATGGTATGCTAGGTATGTTTTCTGCCTTGAGTTATTTATTATTTGTAAAAATAATAAAAATAGGATACAAATAAATATATAAATAAAAACAGTAACCACAACATTATAGTAGCACTGTATAGTACTATTGGATGAATTCAAAAATTGAAAAATTACTTGCACTTTCTGCACTGCTTAAGCTTCAGGATATGCAAGATGTGTATTATGGATTAAATAATGTATTTCAGAATGCAGAACTACATCGACAATAGATTTACTTGGCATCTAATGTAGCAAATAAAAGTCCTAGAAATATTCTTTGCAAATTGCACATCAGCTGATAAAGTTAACAGAAAGTGAAAATCAGATAGATTAGAAATTACAATATTCCATGTGTCTATTGAGAACCCATCCTATATATCGCTTTATCATTCAAATCTGTCTGAAGCATAGTATGCAACATAGATTGTAGCTATACCCTCTGATATAATCTTACTTTTGCAAGCTCCTGTTCATCCCCACGAGCTGTGAAACTGGTTTTCTTCCGTGAAGGCTGTTCAATCTCCATGACATTCACCTCTTCCTTAGCATAACTATGAACTGTGAGCACCTCGGTTTGCTCAACCAACTGCCTGGAAAGATCAGAATCTGAAGAGCCAGAACAAAAAGATGAGCTAGACTGAAGGCTAGAGACTGGGCTTGGTTTCATGATAGATTGGGTAAAAACTGAAGACACAGAATGCGAAATGGAAAGATCCAGAACAGCTGCTTCTGGCTCCTCTTCCTCCTCCTCTTCTTCCTCCTCATCTAGTTTAACATTTTTCAGTTCTTCAAATTTTACTTCAGAGGAATCTGCATACTCTGCATCAAAAACAATATTTGAATATTCTTTATTAACTGCCACCAAATAAAATGCTCTATTTTATTAAAGCCTAAAAATTAATTTGAAACTAGGGCTTCAAGATGTGAAATATTAAATGGTCCAGTCTAGCTAGAAGTTTAATGTATTTTTTAATAAATACTCCTATAATTTGAATTTCCTCTAGAACTTCATTAACACGTAACACAATGTCACACCTTTAATTTCTCACTAATCACTTTCTAGAATTTTTGTTAACTTATTCGCTCCAACCCTGCTTCTTTGTGTAGTATTCCTTTTCTGAGACACATTTCCAAATCTTTTCAAGTTTTTAAAAAAATACAAATTAAAACATTCTAATGATTTCATATTTTATTTCATAACCGAAAATCTTGCGCCTTCCATAACAGTCCTTGAGCAATTTCTGGAAAAATGTCTCCAATTGTGGAGGCTACTTCTCAATTTTTGTATTTCTTCTATGCTTTACTGACACAATTCTATTAAGTTTCTTAGTTTATGTTCCTAAAGTCAAAAGAACATAACTTAAGAAATTAATCTGAGACATTTGCAGATACCCCAGTTTCTTGAGCATATCTTTCATATTCCTAATAAGGTATTGTATCAGTTTTCAACCTGATGTTTTGCTCCCAATGTTTTTATGTCTGTAGAAAGCAGAAGTTGGGTTCATGCATCACACTAAACTTCACATAGATTGGCAACATTCAGACAATAAACTAGGCCAAAACTAAATAATTTTAATTATGGCTGGGCTATAGCAAAGTTCTAATAAGCTTGGTTACCATGAACAGTAGCATCCAAGTATTACCTGGCGGTGCAAGGCCTTCATCTCCTTGCTGTACAGGCTCTCTAGCAAGTCCAACTGGAGGGGCTGCTTCCTCTATCTCGAACTGCACTGGAACCACCTCCTCCTTGGGAAAGGACTCGCTTTGGCTCACCTCATGAGGAACTTCTAAGCAGACTCGGTGCCGTTTGCTTCCAATGCGATGCTTTGGGACACTGCAAAAAGAAATAGCCATGTCATCTTTTAAATCAGGAACATCCAACCCGCAGCTTATGGTCCACATGCAACCCTAGACATCTAGTAATACAGTCCTAAAAGATTGTAAACTTCTAACATTATTATGTGATTTATATACAGTACATTAACCCCAATATATATTATATGCACTGAGGATAATTCCTTATAATTCAATGTAGTCTAGGCAAGCCAAAAGGTTAGACATTCAGGTTTTAAACAGAACTCTCTGAAAAATCAATTTGTTTTATGACTTTTCTGAAGTACCTGAGAAAGTACAGCTCTAAAAAGAGATACATTTACCACTAGGAAGAAAAATAAAAAAAAAATTCTTGGAAAAAATATTTCACATCAGTTTGTCAAAAGGTGACAGAATACACAAGCTTTCTATTCACATTAGTATGTCAAAAAGGTTTCTTCTCAGTTATAAGAAATCCCATTTAACCCAAGGATCCAAATAAAACACATTTGCTATTAGATAATAAATACTTCAAACACCAGGTATCTATCATTAATATAAATTTATAACAGGTCAGAAGACAGTTATAAGAGAATCTAAGATGATATATTATTTAACTTAAGGCAACTCAGAAAAACCCTTCAAAATGCTTTCTCCAATTCTTTGGGGAACAGTCTGGTTCCAACCATTAATTTAATTTCTGTTCATATTCTACAGCCTACAGAAAAATAAAAATCACATACCCATTTTCTAAAACTTACTGAATTTGGTTATTAAACAAAACAAGAGAAAGGGAGAAGAAACAAGTCCCAATGTAATTGGCAGCCACTTAACATGGACAATAGAAGCAGCTCCATAGATGCAGTTGATTAATAAGTGAGTTATTACTGTAATAAGTGAGTGACACTGGCTGTCATGATTTATGAAAAAAAGGCAAACATACTTTTTTTTCTCCATATCTTCATCTGCTTTGCATTCTTCCTCTGTTTCAGTTTCTTCAGGGCACCGCTTCTCATTCTTAACTTTTTGAAGGAGTTCATCCTTAAAGAACTCAGATGCTTCTGGTGTGGGAAGAGTATGATCAATGACTGTCACATCTTTCCCAGCTTTCCAGAGCTTGTAACGATCAGGCTGATATTTCCTCACAAAGACTTCCATGGAGATTTTGACCATGTCTTTTCGGCAGGAGCACTGCATGGAATAACAAAACAGCTGAGGCCACTTACGTTTTCATTTCAATTCAGTATCAACTTAACTCTGCAACTATGCCTCCTTATGAGAGTATTATACCGTTTCCTAATAAGAATGAATGGTGACTTCAAACATTGGAGGCTAAAAGTAATTACCTGGAAAAAGGGAGAACAAAATAACATGTATTTAATATGTTTGATATCACCAGATATATATCTGTGAGCTTTCTTTCTGACAAAGCATTTGTTGTTGAACTGAGTACTTTGAAATATTATTAATAAATAAAACAATAGTGCACAGAATGGTCTCTAGAAAACTGAGGCTGCAGCTATATGTCTGAACCATGAACCTGATGAGTTAACATGAATCTGATGAGTTAACAGAAAAAACATTAGTCATTAAAAATAGGGTATAGGAAAGCTAACATATCTGAACAATCTGAGAACTTAACAAGCATTATTATCCTATTTCCATTTCACAAGCCTTATTGTTTATGTATCTAATAAAAAAATATCTTAAGAATTGTGCAAATAGGCATACCTTATTCTTAAATTAAATATTGATACCTATCACTATGACATTTTTATCAAAAACAGTAGCCCTACATAACTAATTGGAGAGTTCTACATTTCCCCATCTGAAATCTTTTTTCTTTATACTGTCTTAGGGGCTTTTTTGTATGATTTAATATATTTTTATGGATGTTCAAAGTTAAAATGGCAAGACCTACTTCATACCACATGTTTAGCGTCAAAAAGTCGTTAAGAAACAGAATGCATTCTATCAACCACAAAATATTAAATTGATCAATGTAAATCTATAATTCTGCTTGATAAAAATTTAGGAATAAACAACAATTCTTACTAAAACAGACTGCTTTCCATACTCAATCCAACGAAGTGTGGCAAAATTAGTAGATTCAGCACAATTGAAGCCATGATTAAAACCAGCATGATATCCATAAGGAAAAGTTATCATGAATTCACCTGCTTCCTGAGTCACCTGAAAGAGAAGCAATCAGTATGGATCTCTATAGTTTATATAAACGCTAAAATTCATTTGATAATTCTTTTATAATTTTCAGTACTGTACTACCACGAGTAGTACTGTACTACCAATATGGGAAAAGCCCATATTTCTAGCTTTTTCTAAGGATTACTTAATGAAAATATATCCTTGCAAAGTAAAAAATTGTATCCTTGGAATTTATGGATTATCTATAAATTATGTGAAAAAAAGTATACACAGGGAATCTTCTCAGTGTGAAGAAAAAAATGACACAATTCGGTTTACAGATGTTTTGAGCATCTGTAAAAATAGATGTTCTCCTAACTGATACCTCCCTACTGCATGCAACTATTACAACTATTGAAAACAAAATATAAAATGTTTTTCCATCTAGCCTTTTTATTTTCAGTTCCTATAATCTTATAAGAATCTCTGCCTTCCTAGATTTCTGTAAAATGCCATCAATTTTTCCTTACTTTGGCAAATGGGATGCCATATTTCTTCAATATTGAGGGTGAGATCAAGGTCATTTTGTGACGGAGAAAAGCTTCACAACTCTGAGCACTTCCAGGAAAGAACCCTATTTAAGAAACAGATACTCAAGAAATTGTTGAAAAGGACTGTTTGTATAACATTCATTGGATGCAGGACTGAATACTTTCATATGGCTTTTTTCAAGGTTGACAATGCATGGAAGATAGATAAATTAACTACAAAGTCTAGAGGTGATTTTCAGACAAAAGTTCAAAAAGGACAAAAGAGAAGTACACTTTTCTTATTTCCTCTTAGCACATAATGAACCATCAGAGACATCTTTTAAAAGAAAGTCTTATTTTTTTCACATGTATGGAGACAACTTTAAAAAAGTGCTTACATCCTGAATTCAATAAGTATCATATTTGTTGGACTTTTATAAATCAAGTAAAATAATTGAGTAAGATTTCCATAATTTTTCAAAATTATTGCTGTTATTTTATACGTAGTCCTTGACTTACTACCTCAATCGGGACCAGAATTTCAGTTGCTATGCAAGGCAGCTGTTAAGTGAGTCGTGCCCAATTTTATGACTTTTTTGGCACAATTGTCAAAAATTAAGTGAATCACGGTTGTTAAAAGAATCTGGCTTTTCCCATTGTGCTTGTCAGAAGGCCTGGAAAAATTGCAACGGGCAATCATGTGACCCTGGAATGCTGCAGTTTTGTAGATACATTCTGGTGCCAAGTGTCTAAATTTTGACTGTAAGACCAATGGGATGCCATAACAATCATTAAGAGCAAGAACTGGTCTTAAGTCTCTTTTTTTCAGTGCCGTTGTAACTTCAGTCACTAAATATAAATTATAAATTGAGGATTACCTGTAGTAAAGTCAGATTAGGATTACAATTCAGTTACAAATAAAAAAACAGCTGTCACTATTCTTTAGAAGCAATCAACTATACAAACTGATTTAGAGAGAGAGGGATGTTTACCTTTAGCAAGACGTTCCAATCGCTTCCCATGCTCTGGAGGAATGGAGTACCTGTGGTTGCACATAAACAAATTACAGATATAATCACAAAAAAATAAGATGTTTTAGGTTATATAATGATGCCAATAAGCAAATTTAATTATTTCCCATCTTCAGCATCATTCCTACACTGAGACAATCAGCTTCCTGTTAAATATGATCAATTAAAAATGGATGCACATCTTGATACACACACACACACACACACACACACACACACATACACACAGGATATCTCACCAGGACTTGGGTTCCCCAAAATGCAGATAATTTATACTGTACAGGTCCATGTCTTCCGTGTGCCAGGCGAAGGAAGTTTTCCACATCCCAAAGTAGAGATAAGGTGTATTCACTCCCTCAATGGTAATACCACTTTCATTTTCTACGATATCCAGAATTGTATTCAGATGACCAATATTCCACTCATCTACATGCTAAAAATAGATTAAACAGAGTTTTTTTTTAAAAAAGCAATAAGCTAATAGCATACATTCCAATATCTGTATAAAAAATTCACTTTGAGGATACTCAAATAATTTTATTTTATGAATATTGTAAGTTAATTTTGCCTCATATACCCCATCCATATACACATTACATATAGTGTACGTTTCAATTTTCAGTGGTCAACCTAGGAAATAAAATAACACTGATGCTGAAAACTTGGATGAATCTTGAATCAATGCAAAAAACAAATTATCACCAACTAACAGCTAGGGAAGCTATTGATTATATCTCATTACTTCTCTTTACCTTGTCATAGAGTGTGCCATTAACATCTGCCCCATAGATGGGAGGGTTGAAAGTGAGATTCTTCCAGTACTTGCGTTCAAGATCTTCAAAATCTGTATACCGAGGAGTATAGTACCTAAGGGAGCACAGGTTCACTGTCTTAATATAACTTGTCCATTCACTTTCTTTATTCACTGACAAACGTCATGAATTATTACCAATTTCAAATAACATATTACTACAGACAAGCATCCTGGAAATCAGAATTTTAGAAGATAGTCATGTACAAACATCCCAGATGAAAGAGCCAGAGTCAACTTCTCTATCATTTAAAATCTGTAATAGAATTAACTAATTGCTTACATATAAAGATGCTGTAACTTTTACCAAAATTATTTTAATGTAATTTCATTCTCTTGGTTTTAGTAAAGGTAGACAGCAAAAATAGGTGTCAAGTCAGCAGTATCCTATAGAAATCCATTTAAAAAACTAGGTTTTGATCTAGAAACTATCCCAACATATGGAGCTTCTCAGAGATTCAAATATTTGCTATTGAAATAGTGCAGTCCATTCATAAGTAATTTGTCTGAAGCTCTAAGAGTAAGACAGAGAAGCAAGTATTCTCAAGAAATTATATTGCAATTTGGAATACACTTATGCCAGATACTGACATGGACTTTGTTAAATTGAGATGCCTTTATATTTGAACCATTACAAACTCATATTTCCTATACATATATACATAAACACATGCACACACGCACACACTTAGAATCTTTCATGTTTAGATCATCTTTTCTTACTTGTCGCTATTTGCTATCCTCCTGAATTCTCGGACTGACATAGGTTTCTTCTGGATGTTATACTGAGTGAAGAGGCCTGACTGGCCGGTAACCACTTGCTTAATGGGAGCAGGGATGACCAGATCATCAATATCATCATACCATTTGCGTGGCTTCCATTCCTTAGGAGGAACAATCTAGAAATTGGAATTTTTATATGAGTAATTAATTGGAAAACTCAAGACAAGAATAGAACATTCAAAGGCTATATAATAATATAATACTTCAAATAGACTGACTCTTCAGCTACACAGAGTAGCAGAATTATGTCTCAGCATCATATATTAATAATCCACAAACACTGTTAATGCTCTTGACTACACATTGGCATTTTATAAAATTAAGTACATGGTAAATTAATATTCATAATCAAGAAATCTGTTTCAAATTGTTATCATGTATTTGGCTCAGTGATTAGTTTAGAAGTATAAATGCCAAAATGATTCCTGGTTTACTGTAATCTAAAATTAATTAAATACAAAAGAAAATGCCTGCTTAAATGGTACATGATTTTTTTATTGTATGTGCAAATCCTTTGAAAGCAATGTCCCACAATGTGTTAATTATTTTCTTATATCTTTGAAACAATAAAGCACCCAAGGGAGGCTTTGCTTATTGGCTACATATATACATGCTTACTGAAAAATATGCATTTGCTTTACTGATTCAACAGAGATGCCTTGCATATGCTACTTTATGTTGTGAAGCACAACTTTCAACTGATTTACACAGACCTAATGAACAATTAATATTACTGCAGTTGTGTTTTTAGAATTCTGCATATCCAAAGTTAGAGATAGGTTTGTTTAGAAATTAATCATGATAGAGCATACCATAAAAATAAACTTTTAATATAGTTACACGGGTCTCCCAGAAACATTTAGGCTTCATTTCAAATCCTATGTCAAACGATTAGTTAAATTAATGTGCAACAAAAGAAAAATCTAGAACTTCAGAATTTTCATTGTTTAATTTTTCTCAGCAAAAATACTATTTTATCATTAATGGGATCTAATAACATCTCACCATAATACAACTTGCTCATTTGTACACTGATTACCAACCAAATATGTTACATTTTTCTGAATCAAATTTAATTATACTAAATATGAATGAATAAATTGCAACATTACCATCATTGTTCCCAGCCCTTCTTACCTTTGCCAATCCAGCTCTATGGGCTCCTTGAGACTCTATATAGGCAATATAACGGCTGAAATTTTTAAATTCTTCCACAGTTGGATGGAATGTCATTATTCTGGCACTTGGATTTAGGTTCTCCAATTCGGACCCCATGTTTTTTTGCCAATCTTTCTTCTCATATGTGAACCAGGAGAACTAGTGCACTAATACAAATAATTATAAGGATTACAAATTAATAAGTATTATGCAGAGTTATTGAGCACACAATAAAGAATGAGGAATAGTATCAAAATATGTTCACTTTCTTAATTAAAACTTTATCAAACTCAATCCTTCTCAATTTCATTGTGACTATTTTACACCTTTATACTCCTAAATACCAAGTTCACAATCAGATTTACAGAAGAACTCAGGTAAAGTACATGTACCAATTCTATTGTTTGATTTAAAAAAATGCCTCCACCTTAAATAACTTAATTTGACACTAGTTACAGGATAAGTCTCAGCAGCCATTGATAAATCAAAACTCACCAATGTGAACTTCTTGTGATGAAAAGTTCTTAGTAATATCATTTTCCTCTTGTTGAAGACTAGCTTCATATTAAAGAGAGCAGCTTTGTTTTCCATAGAGAAAAGCAAGTTCCTACTCTGAAATCTGTTTAAGACAGCAAGTATCCTAGATAACTATCCTGTTAAATGACTATCATTTTAGAGTTAGACCTATCCAGGTCTTGAATCTTCTCCCACAGCCAACTGAGGGCACAAGTGTTTGTTTCTGAAAAGAATGCTTCTCCAAAATGTTTATATCCTTGCCTTGCTTACTGGGCCCTCAAGAGAAATGGAGGAAAAAAAGGTGATGCTAAAACTAAAATTAATTTATGTGGGTTTGTTTATTGAAATAGAGATGCTAAGGGGGCGGGGAATGGAATTCATAGTTACTTTTTAAATATTGAAACTCTTTTGAAAGCTTTTTTTTCTAAAGAAACTGGAAATAAGGTGAAAAAAAAATCTGGGAAATTTCCCCAAAATTCTTTGTAACTCTTTTCTTCCCATTTTTTTAAACTTTCAATTTACCCAGTTTACCTCAAGTCATCCGCATGATGTTAAAAGCAGATGCATTTGTTTACCTAGTGCTCTAAGAGCCCCAACATTTAGAGGTTGTTCTCCCCCACCCCCAACCCCCCCAAAATTCTTCATTTTATTTCCCTGCCCTATCTCTGCTCTACCGGTTCTCATTCAATTCCTTTCTTCCGTTTGTCGTTTTTCTTTGCAACGCGCTGGTGCTGGACCAGAAAAATACGTTGTCTAAAACGGCCTGTGTGCTAAATGGAGAGGAGAGGATCCCGTTTCGCCTCACCATTTCGAAACTGTTCTTCCACCTATTGTGATCCTAGCCCTCTTATACACGGATCGCTCGGAGCGAGCTCCAACGGGCAACAGCTGATCCCCGGATCTCTTGCTCCCTTGTGGCTGGGAAGAGGCACCAAGGAAGCGACCCCAGATCGACCTCCCGTCGTAAAAAAGAGCCGGGAAGGCCCGGCGTTCACGTAGCAACTTTCGAGCCCCTCAGTGTTTCGCAGAATGGAAGGGCGCTGAAAAATGCAGAGCATCCACCCCTCACCTCGGGTCTCCATCCTCCAAGGAAGTCGACCCTCCCCATGGTTTTCGATTCTCCACAGCGCGATCCAGGGTCGACCGAGGAGCCTAGCCTGGATCAGGCTTTCCTTCCTCCCTGTTCATAACATTCCGGGACTTAACTCTTCCCCGTGATCTCCCTTTACGGCATTTTTCACTCACCTAAGGCCTCGCAGGAACCACCTCCACTTCTGACAGGGCCCGAAATACAGTTCTGTCTGAGCCTGGGGCCAACCCCGTCTTGTGCCCCGCCCCCACAGTCACGTTCCTAACGTTTCCCGGCCACGATCCAATCCCCAAGAGTTCCCGCATCCGTTTTACCCTCTCATAGGTTACGGAAAGTGCCAATCACGCCTCTTTCATTCGTTTCGTAAGCGTCTCGACGGCGGATCGCATTAGGACTCCCCGCTGCGAAAGTAGTTCCGTAGCGACGCACGGATTGAGCGCGACGCGATTGTGCCGCTGTGCATTTTAAACGATGTTAGACGGATCCCTCCGCTGGAGTAACTTAGTCGTTTCTTTCTCTCGGCGTTTTTACCCCTTTATTCTAATTTGTCGTTCCTTTTCCATCCGTATCCCAAGTTTCGCGTTAATTATTGCTCAGATCCAGTCAGTAAGAAGTGCCTGAATTGGCCAACCAATCAGTGAGAAAGGATTGGTGTTACTAGGCAGATATTGTTTTCATTAGAGTTAGAAGGGGCGGGTAGGAAAAGCGAGAGAGGAGAAGCTACTGAGGCAATTATTACCTAACCGTTGTGAATGCATTGCAAGTATCACGTAGGCTTGGAAGAGAACGGCTTACGTTTATTACTGTCCCCCCCCCCTCCCAGCTTTTATTTTGAATGCTACATGTGACACTAGACTCCTTCTCTCCTGCAGAGGAAAATAGATATAAGCCCCCCCTACAAATATTCAGTTGACGCACTTTCAAATTTTTCAGGACAACCTTGAAGCTCAAGTCGGTTCAGGTGAAACAAGACGGTTGAAAATCTTTGATCAAAAAAGGCGATTGAGGCAGGCATATCGCTGTATCGAAGAGATGGTTTGTCTGTGTTTCTCCCAACTCGGGATATCTGGTCCTTGAGGCAAAATACCCTTTTTTTGCCATTATCTTTCAGGAGCCAAGTAACTTTTATTGGTCTTGCCATTCTTTTATAAGCTTTCCCTCCTGTCTTTTAAAATTTTTACTGGTACTGATAAAATTTATTATGGAGTATTTTGAAAATGTGGATTATACATCTGAGAAATAAATCATAAAACTGATTAATAGGAAATCCTGAGAAGACCTCTGTACTTTTAAATTTTGAATGGCATTAGCTTGCTGAAACATTTTTATGCTTATATAAATTCAACAGGGTGCATCTAGCAGTCCTGAAATAATATACCATATTTGCTCATACCTACAAACATTTCCTTAAATTGTTTATTTTTGCCTTACCCATAGGCACCCGCCTCTGGGATATAGCTTTGAAATATAGCACACTGCAGTGTAAATCATGGTTTACAAGTAACAAGACAATTTGTCATATATTTCTCCCACCCCAAGAATGCCTATGATTCAGTCATGGTAAAAATTAGTATATATTGATTTAGAAGGGAGTCCTATTAGGCTCAAATATATATTCTCAATCATAAATTAACAAGGCATCTGATACTTAGGCAGCACAAATTTGTTCTGGATTTCTGCCCTCATTGTAGCATACAGCTTGTTTGGTCAGCCTGGAAAAATAGTTTGGTGTGGAACTAGAAACAACTGCCAGTTGTGAATCTGACCAGGACTCTAAATTTAATACTACAAAAGACTAATATGCTTTTTGCCCTGTGCCTTAGTATGTGGTATGGGGGGAAAAATTCAAAATTGATAGTTTTCAATTGTTAAATTTTATTACTTCAATATTTACTTTTATCATTAAGCTGGTAGATGGTATCAAAGTAACCATTATGGTTCAACATTGTAATAATTGTAAAACTGATTCATATTATCAATTTTTTTTCTGGTAGAAGTCTTATATTCTCATTGTACTCAAAATAACTGGATATTTGGTTCAATACCGGTAGATGTATTTCAACTCCTATAAACACACACAGATAAGTTTATGCTGGATAATTTGACTTTAGAATGGTGTTTGGAAGGAGGAAAAGGAAAAAAAGATGAGCACCTACCTCACACTGAACTTGAGCTCCTCCAGTTGTAAAAAACAAACAAGTAATGCTTCCTACCTTGTCATATTATTGCATTTGTGAATCACCAAATCAAGAAAGGACTTAAAGCAGTATTTACAGCAGTAATAATAGTTGTGTCTTCTGAATTGAGTTCCACTACTTGTGAAATCATAGAACCAACCATGTTTTCATTTCATTAATATGAAAATGGTTTACAGTGTACAAACTTGATATTCCCCAGAGGCCTCCCATCCAACTGTTAATCCCAAATCAATTTAGTGTCTAAGCTCAGGTGAGGGAACTAAGCGCTGCCATCTGTAGAATCATATTTATTTACAGAAGGTGTTAGGTCATAGTTCAGTACCCCAATATAACATTGCTGAAATTAAACTATCCTGAACAGGCTGCCAGCAGGAATATTCGCATACAGGTAGTCCTTATTTAGCAACCACAATTGAGGCCAGCAACTTGATCATTAAGCAAAGTGGTTGCTAAACAAAACTATCATTGTTCTTATGATCTTCAGAGCTTTACAGACCTGTAAAGGTCATAAATATAAGGACTGGTCACAAATTTATTTTTTCATCACCATTATAACTGCAATCGCTAAACAAGTCATTTACCAAATAGAGACAAGTTGTATGTTACAAGTCCTTTAAAAATGGGGGTTCATGTACACATTTAAAAAAAAAAATCGTGAGCCATTTTATCCTGGTGTCATTTGGTATAGAAATCAAATGCATGTTTATAATTGTATATTCCAATAAGCAGATATATACTTAATATCCCAGGCCAAAGGTACAGGATCTTCTGAGCAACATTCCTTTATCTAGTCATATGCAAAAGATAGTCTTATTGAATCTTTCTAGAACAAATCCAGAAGAAAATGGATTTTTTTCTTCAGCAACTGATGAAAAATGTAAGTTCTTTTTAAGATTTCCTAATGCGCAGGAGAATGGTATCAACAAGTTTTAACTCAGAGAAAAGATGGCAAAAATATTGTGAGTTGGTCTCCAAAGACTTTCTAGAGATATGGGCTAAAAATGTTGTGATATTGAAAGAGCAAGCTGATGACTGAGGACTAGCTGGGAGGGAAATGCTGTTTACATTTTCATAGGTTACCAGCCACATTGTTTCATTTGCAAAGTCCTGGAGCAACTTTTAATATTGTGCAAGAAGACATGAATCATATTTTAGAGTGATAGTAAAGAATCAGCAAAGGAAGTATGTGATGCTGGTAACACTTATTGTTACCATGGCTATAGAGTCTGCTTATTTAAAAAAAAAAACAGAGAGGGCAGCAGTATACAGTTGTTGGAAGAACCAGAATTATTTCTGCACTCAAAAACTATTACAACCAGGCTATGTAAAAGAAACTGCCTTTAGGGAACTCTTAAATGAAAATAAGTGAAAGAAAAAAGTATGACCCTTCTTTGATTTGGTTTCCTCTATAAACCTTCCCATGTGGAGCAGACTTAATAGATTGCAATTTAAATTTACAATAATGCTTTCTTGATTGAAATAATCACACACTTCAGCAATACAAAATAAATTTAAAATGTTTATATTTGGCATATGTTTTTTTTCTTAAGGCAATATTATATGGGCTGTATCTCTCTTATTTCTCTTTTTATGTGATGCATTTTTCAATTTTCTCTCATCTGAATTTTAACTCTGAACAAACTAGTTTGTAACTGCTGGGAGGTTCAGTGGTAATTTTGATAGCGAGAGGAAAACCTTTGATTCCTATTGGTTGAACTGACTGACCTTATCATGGCTGTGAATATGCCATCTGCTGAAGGAAGTGATCAGCCATGCCTTCGGTTTCACCAGGTGAAGTAAATATTTTTCACAAGAAAAAAGTGATGAGTGAAAAACTTGATTAAAAGAGGACCCAGGAGGTAGAAAAGCTGAAAGGCAAATGCTGAAATACAGGAAAGCTGAAGAAAAGTGATATAGAAGCTGATGAAAGAGGAGATAGTGGCAGCCTTGACAAATAAGAACATTTATTATCAGTTCCTTGCCTCTCTTTCAAGAAGGGAGGGGAGGCAAGATTAAGGAAAGGAATGGCAGTGCAAGAAGATAATCGTCATGCAAGTGTTTTACATGAGAAAGAAGTCAAAGGCTTAAAGTGGTGAGTAGGGCCTTCAGGAAATGCATGATAAAGAAGGCTTGAGAAAGGTAACAGCCAAATATATGTTTTCTGATTTAGCTATAAAGTAGCATTAATCTTTACCCTTAAAGGGGTGGGGAGGATGTATATACTCCTATTTCTGTCCATTCCACTCCTTAGGCTGTAAAGTAGTATTAGTTATTAATTAGTTAATAATACTACAAAGATGTTTCGTTGCAATAAAAAAAATCAAATATTAAAAACAAGACCTTGATATGGTCTTAATGTGGCTTGAAAGCAGTGATCAAACATGAGGGGGAGAGCAGGCTTTCCAAAACTAGGACTACTCAGATATATTGGTCTTTTTGCATAATTCATATAAGTTACACCCAAAGTTTGGGAGAGTTCCAGGACAGAACATACAACAGACTTCTCCAGTCAGACACCCCCTAATGAGTTTGATTTGAAATTATGTGAAGCTTAGCCAGCAGTGCTAATTTAGGGTGTTGTACTTCTTGTTAGACTGAAGCAAAATCTGTAGTTTTATTTTCCCCCACCGTCTTAGGGAGGTTTTCATACTACTATCATTTTGACTTCCAGATCTCAAAAACCATTTTAAAATGACCCCACAAACATCACTTTGGCAGACTCCAAAATATTGAGTTTCAGTCAGAACGACTTCCATCTACTACCATTGAAAGACAGAACCAGGAACCAGGAGCCACAACATTCAAAGTGATTTCAGGAAATAAATTGCACTCCTTTGAATTTATGCCACTTTCTGTTCCACAGAAAAAGATGAAGCAAATAATTTCAAGATAATGTTAGGTTTGCACTAACCTGACCATATTTTAGCTTAGTGTCAACCAACCCTGAGTCTGTTTGGGCAGTTTATGATTCATTCATATAAGAGTACAGAAAATTGTCTCAATTGAATAGATCATGGTTATATCAACAATGGATAAGCATCATGCAAACGATCTATGAGAGTAAATGTAAATCAAGGATACTTTTGGAAAGAAAAAAAAAACCTGCAAGCTATTGAGAATTTTTGAAACAATCCACATAGTACCATATTTTCCCACTTTCCTAGGCCTAGGGAACTTTAACTAAAAGCACTTGAATTCCCCCCCCACACACACACACGCACAAATGTGGAGTCTCCAAATCCATTTCCTTTTCTGTAATCATACAGAAGTCAGATCATCAGACATTATTTATTGGTTTACATAAACCTGCTTTACTAAATACATCATTTTCTGGATTTTCATAATACATGACATATAGTAAATGAGTCACATAGCATATTAAACTATAATCAAAGTTTCTCCATTAGCTTCTCTCCATAAGCTTTGGCTGAGATTTGCAACCAGCCAAGAGTCAGCTTAGATTCCCTGTCTGAATGTGGACATAAATCCCTCCAGTTTTAAGATTGTTGCCCAAACTGTATATACTGTATGACTTCCTCCCATCCCTAGCTCATGGGTGAGGGCAAATGTACAAATCCCTTATTCTGCACTATCCAGGACAGTTTTTAGCAAAGCATAAAAATCTGTTAGGTTCTGTCATTATTTTTCCTATGGGGAAGTCAGGCACCTCTGATTATGTGAAATAGAAGCAGGATGGGGATCAGCAATGGGGACAGCAACCTCACACTGGTAGTTTTCTGCCTCTTCCAGATGGGTGAACAGTGCTTTAACTCATCAATAGTGAAAGGGCTAATTCAAAATGTAAACCAATGCATTAAACCAGCTCACACTTATTAAGGAAAATAATGATAGTGATAATGATGGAATGATTCCAGTATTCAGAAAGAAATTTGTATTGGCTCTGGAAAAATGAAAAAAATCCTCCTATATTTGAACTCCATGGGACTTCAAGAAAGACCTTAGATGTAATATAGACAAATGTTAAGGGGCAGACATAAAGACCATAAGTTTCAGTTAGTGTTATCTCAGTTATCCAGCTAATATCACTCCTTGAATGAGAGGGGGGGAAACCTTCGTAATCAAGTTTGATTGTATTTTTTTCTAAAGGAAGAGTAAAACAAGGAGTTTTGTTTGCAATTCCATCCTCAGTAAAATCTAACCCATAGAAGCCAATAAACCTGAAAAAAGCATTCTTGACTAAATTGGGCATTCTTAATAACTTAAACATCCTGGCACTGAGAAACTAATGGATATTGGTCGTGAAATAAAATCCTACTAGTTTATTTAGTGCAGCCCATTGTTAGATATTCCCTCCCGAGCTTCCTTTTGAATTTCTTTTTCAAGAATAACCACTTTAAGAGATAAATTGTTTTTCTACTTTTGGGAGTTATAACCCATCCCTCTCCTAGAGAAATGAAATATTTTAGGATATATTAAAAGGGCAGAATATTTCCCCTAAAAGAGAAGTGAAACTCAGACAGAAACTCAGCCCCCCTACCTTTGCTAATGGGCCATTAAGGCCTGGGCCAGTCTATTTTACATAACAAAGATCCTTCAGGCAGACCCATAATAGGAATCCCAAAGCCCTTTCATTACATCATCATCCAGCAAGGCTTAACTAAACCTCAGGACAACCTACAGAGTTGCCCCTGCATGACCCCGTGGGAGCCTGACAACCAATCAGAATACAAGCTCAAATTAAATTCCCAACAGAGAGCATAAAACCCAGGGACTCTCAGCATCTCATCCCTTTTTTTCATCCAGGAGCTCCCAGGCAGGTGATCCTGTCCACCATTAAACCATCTTTTCAAGCAGTCACCATGTTTCCAGTGTCTTTTTCCCTACTTAGAACTGAACCCAGAAGGATATTCCCTCCAACACTTACCATTACAATTTTTCTATTCCTTAGCTAATCTTAAATTATACTGTATATTAAAGAGGTTTTTTTAATGCAGAAGTTGAATTTGAGCTTGGTGTATAATCTGTGTTTGCATATTTTGTGTTTAGCCTTTATTTATTATCCTACCTTTATTATTTTTATAAATTCATTCAAGTTGGTGAACATAAGTAATATTCCTATTTTCCCCACAAAAACTACCCTATGAGATAAGTTGGACTGAGGGAGAGTGACTAGCCCAGAGTTACCCTGCTGGCTTTCAAGTCTCGGGTGGGATTAACTCTTAATCTTCTTGGTTCCAGTCTGATACCTTAAACACTAGACCAAACTGGTGAGTTGTTAGTGAGTATATTAGATTATGGACTATAAGAAGTCCTCAAAATTGTTTTGTTTAATGTTCCTATTGAGCCATAGAATATTTCTTGGTCCCTTCTGGAAACTGTCACAAATGCCCATTGTTATTCATCATTGTCATCATTATTTTCTAACACTACCAGAAAAAATTCAAATTTCTTTCAGAATTGCTTTTGTTCTTCTCACTCCACAAAGTAAAATGCTAAATTAGTTTGGAAAGGAAAGGATTGGTTTTACTTGTTCATGAGTATTTCTATTCGGTATAATGGCAAAGGCTTTTAAAATTTCTGGGGTCTTTGCTTTGTATTTATAATTTACCTTCATTGTGTTTTACAGATGCCTGTTAGAGCAAATTCTTAAAGTGCAATTGCAAGAATGTTAAATTAATGGGATTATTTAATGGTATTTTTTCTTGTTTAAATAAGAATGAAATGTTAAATACTATTCAGTACAAAAAGAATGTATAAGAGTTGAGCATGTCCAGGTTTGATATTTTCCTCTTATTCCCTATAGTTAGTGCAATGAAGTCTCTTTATTTATGCCACATGACAGATTTTGATTGTCTGGTTTGTCACTGTCTGATGACATAATGAGCCACAATTAAGAGCCATAATCCAACATTCTCTTCCTTTTCCTACATTTACTCTTCCCCAGGTTCCTTTATCTGTCTTCCTTTGTGCTGAAACAGAACTTGAATGGTGCCACCACAGGAATTGGAGATGCACTTGGGAAATATTAGCAGCCTCTCCTCTTTTGATGCTTTAGAAAGTGTTTCTCTCCCTCTTGACCTCTCTCCTTAAAAATCACAATTTCTCCCTTTTACTTCTTGATCAAAGAATAAATTTACAAAGGCTTTGCTTTGGTCTTGTCCAATGTAGATCAAGGGAATATAGAGGAATATTTTGTTAGTTTCCGTCACTAGGAAACTACATTAGGTAGTATTAGAAAAGGACTGCAAGTGAAGAGTGCATATATAAACATTTTTAGTTGCTCCAAGTAGTTCTTAAGATGAATTTTGAATAGGGTCCTCCTAATTCTGTTACATCTTTATTTTAAATGACACTAATGAGCTTGAAAATTCACATCTTCATTAGATTTGTTCATAGTTCATGCTACCAATGTTAAAGCAATATATATATATATGTTTTCTTAAGTTTTCGCGGGTGCAGAAGCCTGATGATGGCAGATGAGATTCTGTCAAAACATTGCTACAACTTTAAAAGCACAACTACAATGACGTGGGAAAATACCCGAACAAAGCTGAATGCCACACACACACACACACACACACACACACACACACACACACGGATCTTTGGTTATTCGGGTTTTCTTCCGTGTAAAATTGGAAGTATCTAGGTGATGTTTCGATGAAGTCTCATTCATTATCTTTAGGCTTGTATCTTCAGCTTTGTGCTTCTCGAAGTAATGTGTACTTACATGTATGGTATTCAGCTATATTCGGGCATTTTCCCACTCATTATAGTTGTGCTTTTAAAGTTGTAGCAACGTTTCAGCAGAATCTCATCTGCCATCATCAGGCTTCATCATCATCATCAAGCCTGATGATGGCAGATGAGATTCTGCCGAAACGTTGCTACAACTTTAAAAGCACAACTATAATGATGTGGGAAAATACCCGAACAAAGCTGAATACCACACACACACACATACACATATATATACACTGCTCAAAAAAATAAAGGGAACACTTAAACAATACAATGTAACTCCAAGTCAGTCACACTTCTGTGAAATCAAATTGTCCACTTAGGTAGCAACACTGATTGACAGTCAATTTCACATGCTGTTGTGCAAATGGGATAGACAACAGGTGGAAAGCATAGGCAGTTAGCAAGGCATCCCAATAAAGGAGTGGTTCTGCAGGTGGTAACCACAGACTACTTCCCAGTTCCTATGCTTTCTGGCTGATGGCTTGGTCACTTTTGAATTCTGGCAGTGCTTTCACTCTAGTGGTAGCATGAGACGGAGTCTACAACCCACACAAGTGGCTCAGGTAGTGCAGCTCATCCAGGATGGCACATCAATGCGAGCTGTGGCAAGAAGGTTTGCTGTGTCTGTCAGCATATTGTCCAGAGCATGGAGGTGCTACCAGGAGACAGGCCAGTACATCAAGAGACATGGAGGAGGCCATAGGAGGGCAACAATCCAGCATCAGGACCACTACCTCCGCTTTTGTGCAAGAAGGGACAGGAGGAGCCCTGCCAGAGCCCTGCAAAATGACTTCCAGTGTGCCACAAATGTGCATGTGGCTGCTCAAGCGGTCAGAAACAGACTCCATGAGGGTCGTATGAGGGCCCGACATCCACAGGTGTGGGTTGTGCTTACAGCCCAACACCATTTAGGATATTTGGCATTTGCCAGAGAACACCAAGATTGGCAAATTCCCCACTGATTCCCTGTGCTCTTCACAGATGAAAGAAGGTTCACACTGAGCACATGTGACAGATGTGACAGGGTCTGGAGACACCGTGGAGAACGTTCTGCTTCCTGCAACATCCTCCAGCATGACTGGTTTGGCAGTGGGTCAATAATGGTGTGGGGTGGCATTTCTTTAGGGGGGGCGCATAGCCCTCCATATGCTCGCCAGAGGTAGCCTGACTGCCATTAGGTAACGAGATGAGATCCGCAGACCCCTTGTGAGACCATATGCTGGTGCGGTTGGCCCTGGGTTCCTCCGAATGCAAGACAATGCTAGACCTCATATGGCTGGAGTGTGTCAGCAGTTTCTGTAAGATGAAGGCATTGATGCCATGGACTGGCCCACCCATTCCCCAGACCTGAATCCAATTTAGCACATCTGGGACATCCTGTCTCGCTCCATCCACCAACGCCATGTTGCACCACAGACTGTCCAGGAGTTGGGGGATGCTTTAGTCCAGGTGTGGGAGGAGATCCCTCAGGAGACCATCCGCCACCTCATCAGGAGCATGCCCAGGCGTTGTAGGGAAGTCATACAGGCACGTGGAGGCCACCTACACTACTGAGCTTCATTTTGACTTGTTTTAAGGACATTACATCAAAGTTGGATCAGCCTGTAGTATTTTTTTCCACTTTAATTTTGAGTGTAACTCCAAATCCAGACCCCCATGGGTTGCTAAATTTGATTTCCATTGATAATTTTTGTGTGATTTTGTTGTCAGCACATTCAACTATGTAATGAACAAAGTATTTAATAAGAATATTTCACTCATTCAGATCTAGGATGTCTTATTTTTTTGTTCCCTTTATTTTTTTGAGCAGTGTATATTTGTTTTCTGAGGTTTTTGCGGGTATTTGTATGTGGATCTTTGGTTACTCGGGTTTTCTCCCGCGTAAAATTGGAAGTATCTAGGCGACATTTTGATGAAGTCTCATTCATCATCTTCAGGCTTGTGTCTTCGGCTTTGTGCTTCTCGGAGTAATGTGAGCTTGCAGCTGCTTCTTCCTTTTAACTGCTAGTGGGGGTGTGACTTGATTGGGTGGTGGCTTGGCTGTGTTCTGATTGGGTGGTGGTGTGTTCCCAACCAATCAGAACACAGCCAAACCCCCTACCAACGAGAACACCCCCCCACCCAATCAGAACACAGCCAAGCCACCACCCCCAATCAAGTCACACCCCCATATATACGTACGTACGTACGTACGTATATGTATATATGTGTGTGTGTGTGTGTGTGTATGTGTGTGTGTGTATGTATGTATATATGTATGTATGTATGTATGGTATTCAGCTTTGTTCGGGTATTTTCCCATGTCATTATAGTTGTGCTTTTAAAGTTGTAGCAACGTTTCATCAGAATCTCATCTGCCATCATCAGGCTTGATGATGATGATGAAGCCTGATGATGGCAGATGAGATTCTGCCGAAATGTTGCTACAACTTTAAAAGCACAACTATAATGATGTGGGAAAATACCCGAACAAAGCTGAATACCATACATGTAAGTACCCGTGAAAACTTAAGAAAATACACGCACACACACACACACACACACACACACACACACATATATATATATATGGATCGTTGGTTATTCGGGTTTTCTCCCGTGTAAGATTGGCAGTATCTAGGCAACATTTCGATGAAGTCTCATTCGTCATCTTCAGGCTTGTGTCTTTGGCTCTGTGCTTCAGCACAGAGCCGAAGACACAAGCCTGAAGGTGATGAATGAGACTTCATCGAAACGTTGCCTAGATACTGCCAATCTTATGTGGGAGAAAACCCGAACAACCAAAGATCCACATACAAATACCCGCGAGAACCTCAGAAAATATATATGTGTGTGTGTGTGTGTGTGTGTGTGTGTGTATGTATATGTATATGTATTGGAGCCAAGCTGCACTAAAAGCCTCCAATACAGGAACACAATGTTGCCAGCCAATCAAGACACAAAAAAGGCCACAAAACAGACAGAAGATATTAGAAACACCAATCAAGCAGAACACAGCAAACTCCAAAACCAATAAACAAAGACCAAGACTCCCAACCAATCAGGATGAAGAAAAAACCATTCTGGCACAGCAGTCGGCTAGCCCCAAATTTAAAACTGAAACAACTGTAAAAGTCTGACTCACAGACGAACACAATACAGAAGCCTGACGATGGCAGGTGAGATTCTGCCGAAATGTTGCTACAACTTTAAAAGCACAACTATAATGACGTGGGAAAATACCTGAACAAAGCTGAATACCATACATGTAAGTACCCTCAAAAACTTAAGAAAACATATATGTATGTATGTATGTGTATATATGTGTGTGTGTATATATATATATATATATATACATTTGTTTTCTGAGGTTCTCGCGGGTATTTATATGTGGATCTTTGGTTGTTCGGGTTTTCTCCCGCGTAAGATTTGAAGTATCTAGGCAACGTTTCGATGAAGTCTCATTCATCATCTTCAGGCTTCTGTCTCCGGCTCTGTGCTTCTCAGAGTAATGGAGATTGCAGCTGCTTCCTCCTTTTAACTGCCAGTGGGGTGGGACTTGATTGGGTGGGGGCTTGGCTGTGTTCTGATTGGGTGGGGTGTGTTCTCATTGGTAGGGGGTTTGGCTGTGTTCTGATTGGTTGGGGGTTAGCCGTGTTCTGATTGGTTGGAGGCGTGTTCTGTTCAGGTGGGGGCTTGGTTGTGCTCAGGTTAGTCTTAGTTGCTGGGGGATTTGAGCTGGGGGGTTGTAATCTTGCTGTTTGGCTTCTAGTTCGTGGTTCTGCTGCATCTTCATAGTGGGTGTCGGTTTGCTTCATGTATGGCTCAGAGGGGTTTGAAGTGGGTAGTGATGCAGCTGCAGTGCAGCTTCTGGTCCATGGTCGTTTCTCATTTTCTGAATGGGTGGGAGTCTGTTTTCTACATGGAAGTGTGGTGGTGGCATCTTGTGTGGCTCTCATGGGTGTGGGTCCGGTGTCCTTCTTCATGTTAGGTACTCGTCTGTTCATGAGGGCGGGTTTCCAAATGGCTGGAAGGCGGGAGGTGTCATCTCGTTTGTTCATGCTGTGTGGGCGTTTTTCTATCTCTATGGCTTCTCTGATTATTCTGCTGTTGATTCTTGATAACTTAAGAGACTGGAAGAAAGAATTTAGTTTAGTTTTGTTTATTGTCATTGCACCTCGCACAACAAAATTAAATGCCATCTGCAGTGTACATCATAAGAAAATTATGAAAATGAAACAAAAACATACATTTTTCACATTCTATACAATTGAATTGAAAATCTCTGATACTGCATTAGTATTACACTATACCCATGAAGATGAACCTATGCCATTCATGCCGGAAGTGGCACACGAACCATTGCCCGTTGCTCTTCCAGGTTCCCGCACACCGGCCAGCTGGTCTTCACGTGGTCAGGACCACTGGAAACTGGAAGAGCAGCCACTGGTGCGCATATGAGCATCGGGAAGATGATCTTCTGGTTTCCGGCACATGCATGCACACCGTCCAGGTGGTCCTTGTGTGCACATGCACATCAGAAACCGGAAGACCAGGTGGCCGGTATGCATGCCGGAAACCAGAAGAGCAGCTGCCTGGCACATATATGCCCACTGGGCAGCTGCTCTTCCGGTTTCCAGCACACACGTGCATGCTCCCATTTCAGCACTCAGTGCTGAAAAGGTTCACTAACACTGCACTATACAGTAGAATTCAATATAGTTACTGCTCTGGGATAGAAGCTGTTTTTCAGCCTATGTGTCCTTGTTTTTATTGTCCTGCACTGTCTGCCAGATGGTAATAGTTAAAAAAAAAAAGGCTGCTCAGGATCTTTAAGAATGTTTTGAACTTTCTTAAGGCAGCGGGAGCTATAAAGCTCTTCCAAAGTGGGGAGAGGGCAACCAATGATCCTCTGGGTAATGATGTTAACCCTCTGGAGTGCTGTCCTATCTGCCACTGTGCAATTGGCAAACCATACACAGGTGCAATAAGTTAAAATACTTTCTATGGTGCAACGATAGAAGGTCACCAGCAGTTTTTCATTCAGTTTTGTTTTCTGAGATGTCTCAGGTAGTATAATCTTTGCTGGGTCCTTTTGACCAGTGCTGCAATGTGAGCGCCCCATGTAAGGTCCTCTTTTATGATATCACCCAAAAACTTAAAACTGGTTATTTGCTCTACTTGGTCTCCATTAATAACCAAAGGCTGGATGTCTGATCTATTCCTTCTGTAGTCCACTATAAGCTCCTTGGTGTTATTGGTGTTAAGGATGAAGTTATTGTCTCCACGCCATGAAAGCAACTGGTCCACCTCATCTCAATAGGCAGACTCACTTCCCCCCAGATATGAGTCCCACCAATGATGTGCATAAGTATAATTATACCAGAACTACTATGATATAATGGTTAAAGTGCTGGAGTAAAGGCAGATTCCAGTACTGTCTTGCAAATTGAACCTGGCTTTGGGCCAGCCGGTCTCTCTCAGCTCTCAACTTGGAAGTCAAAAAACATCTATCTTCTAATCCAACTTGTATCAATCTAATAGACTATGGTTTATAATATTTAATGAAGAGGCATTCTTTTTGCAATGGGCTGAAACAGGTTGATAATTACTATTATAATTGGCAAGCAAATTGCGTTCAAAATTGTGAGAGAAGGAATGGATGTAAATTGGATGTAAGGAAGGAATGGATATAAGTTATTTAATGGGTATAGTTTGAATAGAAGGTTTAGATAAAGTTGAATCAATTGCAGTTGGGCTCGAGAGCCAAGTGTTTCTACTAGCCATCTAGGTATACCACTTTGAATACATGTTGCCTTTTAAAAGTTATACAACTAAGGACTTACGAATTTGGAATTGAAAGATCACATGCATTTCAGAACATGAGTAGGCATGCACATGGCTCATCTTAGAACAGCTGAGGCTTACCTTAAGCTAATGTGGCAACTTAATGTGTGCTCAATTTTATGCCTGCCCTTGTTTCTGTTGGTATGACCTATAGGCTCTCTCTGTGTATCTGTGTCTGTATTAGTGTGAAAAAGGGCTTTCACATCCTGACCTGTCTTTCTGATGTTTAAAGGGTAAAACAATTGCAGAAATACTTCCTTTTTGACCATGCAGTGTAGTGATATGATGGCTAAAGGATTCAGCCGTTGTTTTCCTTACCTCCTAACCTTTCATTTGGGAGATAGACCAATGTCAGGCTAGGATAAAACCACATTTTAAAAAGACAAAACATTCTTTTTCACTCTGCAGTTTTATTTAGTATGAAAGGAAAAGATTACAGAGCTGCACAGGACACAGAAATACAGTAGCTTGGAAATTAGAAGAGAAAAATGCAATATATTAAAATAAAATAAAAAACTTTGTCCAAATCTCTAAAGAGACTGGAGAGAGTTAAAAACATTATAAATCCCTGTCAGGTTTAATTTTAAAAAAAATCTTTGTGTAATTATACAACCTACAATTAAGCACTGATGCTATAACTTGTGTAGATGTATGAAGAAAATAAGACATTACAATGTCAAAATATAAATTAAACACCTAGCAAACAGGTTCCTTGCTCTAGGTATTCTTTATTTCTGTAGGTATTTACCCATTCCTAGAATATTGCCATCTGCTTCAACTTCTTGGACTTTTCCAGTTCCTTGGAAATTCTCAATGATGATCAAAGGCTGCTGGGAATCATTGAAACCCTGTAGTATATCCCAGCACTCCATTTTAACAAAGACAATTTTTTCTAATATCCAGCAGAGGGACGGGTTGAGGTGGTTCGAATCTGAATCCATGAACATGGCATAGCTCACTTGTAGGATGCAAATAGCATTAAAAATAATCTCTAGTGGTAGATAGTTTTAGGCAGATGAAGTTTTGAGCTCCGTTTTGGGGATATGCAGGGTTTTTGCTTACTTTGGTTATACCCACAAATATTCCCTCAACGGTTTGTGGTTTCTGGATGATAAAATTGAGAACTAATGTATATCTTCTACTTTACTTTACTTTACTTTTCTTTCTTTCTTTCTTTCTTTCTTTCTTTCTTTCTTTCTTTCTTTCTTTCTTTCTTTCTTTCTTTCTTTCTTTCTTTCTTTCCTTCCTTCCTTCCTTCCTTCCTTCCTTCCTTCCTTCCTCCTCCTCCTCCTCCTCCTCCTCCTCCTCCTCCTCCTCCTCTACTACTACTACTACTACTACTACTACTACTACTACTACTACTACTGATAAGAGAATCAGAGTTGGAAGGGACCTTGTAGGTCATCTAGTCCAACCCCCTGCCCAAGCGGGAGACCCTACACCATTTCTGACAAATGGCAGTCCAATCTTTTCTTGAAAGTCTCAAATGATGGCGCTCCCACAACTTCCGAGAGCAAGCTGTTCCATTGGTTGATTGTTTTCTTCTATTTTCTTTCTATCTTCTAATCTTATTCTTATATATTTATTATTATTTTATTTATTTGTTAACATTTATTTATTTATTATAATTCTGGAATGCCTTGAGCAATTTCAACAAAACTTGGTACACAGATGACTTACCCCCTGGAAACAAATACTGTGGGGATAAAACACCCCTAACATCACTCTGTGTGTGTGCCTTAAAATGGCTTCTGCCATGGTAACAGCTTCACAGGGCTCCCTCTTGGGGAGGAAGAGAAGACAGACAGTACAACAGCGTGAGTCCCGATTGCAGGATTTTCCTGTCTAATACAGGATTGGGATGAATAAATACCCGGGCAATGCCAGGTTATTGGCTAGTATATGATAAAAACCAATGGGGAAAAAAAACCAAAAAGCTTATTGGCTTTTTAAATTTAAAGAGTATTATAACTTGAGTGTTCATATCTAGAATCGTGTGCATTTTCTCACTTGATTTGGGTTACTAAAACTCTTCTAATTATATTTGGGGAAGTATGTTAGGGGTGATACTGAATATGTTGATACTGAATATGTTAATTTCGTAATTTGGAATACTTAGAATGGTTCAGACTCCTTCAGCATCCTTATTTGGTTTCTACAACTTTTTAATTTCATAATATTTATGTATACACATATACATACACATACAGTATTATATACAGCAGCAGTCCCCAATCTTTTTAGCTCTGAGGACCTGTGGCGGTGGCAGTGAAGGGAGGTATAGTTTCATGTGCACGCACACCACTTGTACAAATGCACCTTCATGCTTTTGACCACTGCTTGTGTGGGCTGGTTCCCAATGCGTGGCAGACCAGGGGTTAGAGATCCCTGATATATAGTTTATGTATATATATATACACCCATTATATATCTCTTCATCTCCATCAATTCCATCTCTTATCTGTTTATCATCTATCATCTGTCTGTCATCTACACACACACATACAAACAAAACCATATGATGGTTTTGGTGCTCTATGAAATTGGTTGTTCGGTTGCATATATTACATTAACCAAATAGCTAATATCATCAATGCTAGTGAGTGAGGGGTTTGCTCCCTACTTATATACAGTAGTTTGCCCTGCCAGTATTGGTGGTTTTCTCCTTGAGACTTCCTTAATTAGGATATTGTCTCATGTTAAAATCTCCTTATCTGGATGTTGGTTGCTGAAGTGTGTGTGTGTTCTGATTCCCACCCCTCTATCTTTCTATTGTCTCTTCTAAGGGAAACACAATATGTGTGTGTATGTGTGTGTGTGTGTGTGTGTGTTAAATTTTTGCAGGTACTTACATGTATGGTATTCAGCTTTGTTTGGGTATTTTCCCACATCATTATAGTTGTGCTTTTAAAGTTGTAGCAACGTTTCGGCAGAATCTCATTTGCCATCATCAGGCTTCTGTATTGTGTTTGTATTGTCTTGTATATATATATATATATATTCATATTCATATATTCATATTCTATCTTAACTGTCTTGTTTTTGGTCCAAAGTGTCTACTTCCACATGTGTCCGGTAATAATTCCAGAAATCTACATGTTTGGCCAAGATATTAATGATTTTGAGGGTGTTTCTCACTCTTTGGATGTATTCACTAATCACATTTTTAACTTGTCAATGCTTGATGTTGTCCAATTATCAAATGCCCAGATACCTTTAGGCTTAATTCTGATAGCTTCTGGTGATTTCATTATTTGATATTTCAATTCCATTATTGTTTGTGATTTGACCCCAATTGTTACTATAGCACATTCCTCTAGGCCAAATTCTATTGCTAAATTTGTGGTAACATTTTTATTGTTTTTATTAATGACTGGAATTTGATTTTTGATTTTCCATAAAGCTTTAGATTATCCATATAAAGCCAGTGTGAGATTTCATTAGGTTTTTTTTTTTGCTGTTTAGTAGCCAAGATTTGTTTTCTTCAAAATCACTTAAAGTGGACTCATAGTAATGACAGTTAATAAGGATAATAATGAGTCACCCCAGAGAATACTTCTCCTAATGCTGATAAGCCTGTATTTTTCCTTTCCAATCACCAATTCTGTCTTCCACCATTTCTGTTATTTTTTTTCTATAAACATTCTAATGTTTTACTGACCTCAGTTTTCCAAATATTTAATGATCAAACTATGCCTTTTTATAATCGATCAGACATACATAATTGGTTTTTCATCTGTTACAATACTCCAAAACTATCAATTGCAAGAGATCTTGTTTTCATATGCACTTTTATAAAATACTTCTCAAGGTATGATTGATTAGAAAGCTTAGTTTGTAGAAGGCAAACATGAAATGGTTTCTTGCCTCTAAATGTTAGAGGTAGCCCCTCTAAATGTTCTCAGCATTCTAATGTTTTTCCGGAATAGGTAGGTAGGTATTTGCTAGAAATTTCCACAGGGAATATGTGAGGCCTGGAAACATTTTTATAAATAAAGATTATGTTACAGTGCCAGCTTTCCATTTATTTTCAATTTTAAAAAAGGAAGGAAGTGAACTTGGCAGGTACCTAACAAAGTCTCTGCAGGGACCTTGTTACCCTTGGGCATAACATTACTTGTCTCTGAGGGAGGGAATGGCAGAATATAGATTATAGAGATTCCCAAGTTATAAATCTATATAATTGTATGCCAGAGAGATTTAAGATTGCTTCAAGAAATTTAATGTTTCCTGTTGCTTTTGTAAATCCGACTTAATTAATACAAACAAGGCATGTATCTTACACTGTTGTTTCATTATACAGTAAATGGTTTGCTAAGTCATAGCTGGCTGGACTCACATAATATGCTAAACCAGATGCCATGGTTTACAATAAGTATGTTTACATGTTGTATTAAATCATAATGTAATTGACTTATTCGTGGCTTAATGTGATATGTGAACCCAGCCAGCATGTTTAAATAAATCATGATTTAAAGCTTAAGAGTTCTTTTTAGGTTGAATAAGCAAATCATGATTTACATTATCATAGCTTGTGGTAATGTGGGATTCATATCCTGACATCACTGCTTTAAGATTTTAATGAATATATGTAAGTTGTTGAAGTAAGTTGTCAGCTTTCCTGAATTAGCAGGTAAGAGGTTTCTACTGTTGAAAGTCATTGTGCTATGCTAGCACAATAAAGATGCTAAAGCACTAGTAAAGATGTTGGGCCAGTACAAGGAAGACCACTCTTAACTATAGAAGCTCACATAGAAGCTCATTCTTTTTTAGCCTTCAGTTCTAGGAAGAACTGAAGAAGGGAATACTCTGTACACTGTCTTGATAAAACTCTGACACAGATAGAATTATTAAACAGTGACTCATATCTGGGGTTGTGGCAATTTCCCACTTTTATTACCCAGCAGATTTTCTTAGAAAGTACAGTTGGAATCAGAAGCTAGCATTTTAACAGATAGCACATTTAGTTTTGAATTGTGGACTAAGCGTGGGGAGACCTAGATCCAAGTCTAGATTTAGCTGTTGAATTTTTTCAAGTACATGTTCTCTTTTGTAGTATATAAAATTGCACCATGCAGATTATTCTTAAATTACAAATATAATGGACCCTGCCCATTACAGTTGTAAGTTGTAATGGTCATAAAATAGATTGGTCCCACGACAGACCTAATTTTACAATGTTTTTTGTAGCAGTTATCAAGTAAACATGGTGGTCAGAAGTACTAATGTTGTGGATGTTGAGAAAATGCCACAGCTGTTAAGCAAACCCATTGTTCACTATGATACATTTTTGCCAAACTGGAAGTATCTGATTTTCAGCAGAATTGTTGCTAGGCAACCAGTTGTGAATTGAGGACTACCTGTAAATTTATATGTAACTCTTAAAAGTATGATAAATTTTGCTAACCAGGAATATCAGATTGCTTAAAATATGAATGAAATTTTAAATAAAATAGTAACCTATTAAAATGCTCATATAAGAAAACAGTGTCAGTTTCACTTAACATCATATTAAATACAAAGTGAAATAAATTGACAACATTAATTGATCAATGCTTTCAGATTTTGATCAGATTATTCTTTTCACTAAAAAAATGTCAACATTCTAAAGTTTGATGGTTTTATATTCATTATGTCAAGTTGATGTAATTGTCAGATTTTGATGAAGAAGCCCACACTAAGTTCCATTCAGTCATAACATTCAGAATTACCATAAAATAAATTGGACTAAGAGATAGTAACTTGTCCAATGTATTTTATGGTAATGCTTTGAGGAGAAAATGAGATTCTAATGCTAGTCTGATGGATTTTCTTTAAGGGAAGTCAAGATATAAATTATATGTCTTTGTTACTGCAAAAAATGCAGCATGGATATTTTAAGAGTATTTAATTAAAAGCATTGTAGCAATTTTCTGTGGGTGGAAGGGAAATAAAACATCCTTCTATTTATTCCTTTAATTTTATAGCTATTGCTTTAAACTATATACTAGGAACTACTGGTACATCTGAACCTACCGTGTTTCTCCAACAATACAGCCTCCCCCAATAGGAAGTCCCAGCATGTTTTATAGGCATAAAATCAAATTAAGCCCCTCCCCCAAAGGAAGGCCTATATTAAACATGCGAAATGGGGGGGAATGGCCGGGGGGGGGCTTGCCGTTAGGAAGCACTTTTGTTGCATACCCAGATATGGTGCTGCCTGCGTTGACTTCGGCATTGGTGGGACACTTCAAAGGCAAAGCTGCCCTCTTGGGCAAGGGAGGCTTTGTCGTACTGGTAGTAGGGCATCGTTTTTAAAAGAATTGGCTTTGCCTTTGAAGGCGAAGGGAAGGCGGCGACAGGAGCGCCTGAAGCCGAGCGTCTCCTCCGGGCTCCGGTTGCAGGGAGGAGCCCTGGCTGGCCATGCATGGATGCGCCAAATGCTACGTGGCTGTGCCAAATGCCATGGTGTTACTCTAAATGCCACGGCAGCACGGGGAGAATGGAAAGCAACGGTGGCGGAAGGTCTCCCAATACGAAGTGCCCCACCAACGCCGAGGTCAACATCCAAGCCATTGCCGCCCACCTGTGCATGCAAAGGGGGGGGAATTAGGTCACCCCTGAAAAGAGGGCCTAGCCGTCTTTTCGGGGGGTCAAAAAAAAATAAGGCCCAGCCTTATTTTGTGGGAAACATGGTAGCACACAATGCTGTTTTGATAAACTAAGAAAACTGAAGGAATTGTTTATGATGTATACTGTAATAAGGAACCTATATACTAATTTGGAAATGTAAACTATTTTTTCTTGTAAAACATGACAGGATTCAGTTTAAATTTTCTGACTTTAGGATTTCTTTAGAGCTATGTTTCTTAACCTTTTTTTCCTCTCAGAAACCTTTTAAAAATTATGGAGGACTGTGAAACAGCTTTTGTTTTTATGGCTTTGTATGACATATATGTAAATACTTATCAATACATATTTATCAATACTTACATTTATCCATATTTAATTAAAAATTAAAATTGATGTATTCACTGCTACTACTGCTTCTCATTATTGTTTGATTTTAGCACTGCTTTGCTTGAACTGGAGGTTGGCTTCCTGTGTAGCCTTCCAGGTTTATGAAGAACCTGCTTGGGAGATTTTCTGGTGTAGCAACAAGAAAGGGGTACAGGACAAGGAATTAGCAGTGGTTGGGTTTTCTTCCTGTTTCTCCAAAAAGGGAGCCTCAGCTGGATTTGGTGCGTTCCTTGAACAGGAGGAAGTTCAGACCTAAAAGCCATTTTTTCTCACAAGGGACAGGAGTCATCATAGCACTGGTAAGTACTTTTACTCATATGGAAATATAATTAAATAATTGCGAATTGTTCAGAAACTTTATCTGTTAATGATATCCTCCAGACTGCGTTGTATGCTCAAAACCACCAGTCAGCATTCTTGACTATATTTATCTATCTATTAATTATATTTGTAATATGCTGAATGGCCGTTTACTGTATGTGAATGCTATCATTTAGGTTTTCTTCTTGAAATCAGTATGAACTTACTGCAAAAATGAAGAGAACAGCAGAATTCACATTTTTTTTTTGTATACACAGGGTCTGCTTTTGCTTTGGCAAGAATGGCATTCTTCTTTGCCCAAAAATGCAAGTTGATTGGATTATGATTGTGTCAAACTTGAGGAGAGAACAAGTAGTATAATGAAACCAATTGAGTTGTATAACATGTATCAGTCTCCTTCTCTTTGGTCATTTATGAGACTACGGATTGTTCTGCTGCTGCCCCCAACAGGTACCCTATATTTAATGGGTGTACATATATTAGCACAGCAGGCATTCAGAGATGTTTATTTGGCTCTTGGTTGCTTCAGTATTCAACCAGGAAACCATGTGTGACTGGCATATTAGCTATCACTGTTTGGGCCTCATTTTTATTTGTCCACTGAGTGTTTAATTAGCATGTTACAATGATCTCTCTCTTTTATTTTATGTTTTTCTTTTAAAAAATGAGGTAGAGTTGATTGGATTCACAAGCTAGGTGATTGTTTTGGATGCCACTCTGTGTAGGAGCCTTTAATGGGCTGCAGCATTTCTACAGCCTGAATAACAATAATGCTCTATCCTAATGGTGTTCAAAAATTAGCTCATTCTGTTTGAGGTCATTCCCCACAAACCCCATACTAGTGAAATGACTGCAAATATTTAACAGAACAGAGGGCATGTTTCTTATATGCTGTGCAAAAAATAAAGTGGCCCAGTGAACTAAAAGTCTACAGTGAAAGGGAAGAAGAGAGGTCAAAGACCCACCATTGTGGTAGAAGTTGTAGAAAATTGAACAGCAATAGACGAGGCTGCAATAGTTCTAAATTAAAGGGCTGCCTTTACAAAGGAAACAGTAAAGGCTTTGGCTGTTACTGAAATAATCATATGGAAATGGGAATTTTTCTTCCAGTAGCAAAGGCTGTGGAAATTCTGGTGCAGATTAGCACAAAAGATGGGCAGGAACAAAAGGATAAAATCCTTTCCTTCCCTCAGCAGCTTAGTGATCCACAACTGCTCATCTTCACTTCCTGTTTAGATTTCATTTATAATACAGTATATGAAATTTCACGCATTCACATGGCTAGGCAGTGGCGGATTAAGGCTCACTGGTGCCCTAAGCACTGGTAAATCTTGCCCCCCCCCCCCCTTTGTATATACTGTACAAAGCTTAGGCTACAGAAAAGTTTTTGTGGTGCCCCCTTTGGGCCTGGTGCTCTCAGCACGTGCTTAGTCTGCTTAACGGTTAATACACCACTGTGGCTATGTGACTATTGTCTTAGTTTGGCTATCAAATGATTTTTAAAAGATACAAGTGTTATTTTACATGTGAACTGTATGTATCATCTCAATTCATTTGGATTCTAGATAGTTTATAGTATGTATAATAATAATAAAAGAAAACATTATCTATGCATAAACCGAAGTATCAGATTGATGGCAAAGGCCCTCTGAAAAAACCAGGTTCTAACTGCTTTGCAGAATGCCATAACAACGTGAAACTCTTCTCCTTGGAATGTGCTGTAAAGCACTATGAAGCGGTATATAAGTAAGTGCTATTTCTATGAGCTGTTTATTTATTCCTTTGTTGTATTTATATAGCTGCCTATCTCACAATCAAATGGCTTTGAGCAGCATGCAACAAAATTCAAAACAATAGTTAAAACTGATATTGATATCAAAAACTTTAAAATGATAAAAAAGCACAAAATTAAAATAGAATTAAAAAGTGATTGGACAAAGAACAGATGTTAATTAGAGAGGACCATCTCAATATTTCACCGATCCCCAGAGTTCCCAGGCCTGCTGACAGAACTAGATCATGAGGAACCTCTAGAAAATTAAAGGGATGAAACCTTTCTGGTAGGTAGGTCCATTCCTCATACTACTACTACTATAAATGAGAATCTTTGTTCCTCTCAGTTCCTGAAGTAGCTAAATATGGTTAAATTCTTCTTACCAAACTTTAGACTTTGTGAAAGAGGGATGCTATCACTTTGCATGTTTTAGCGTTATTCTTTGCATGTTCTAGCATTCCCCATGTCCCATGCTTTGTTCAGGGACCAGTTTCAAAACTTTTCTAGTTTATGAGGATAGTTCATCTTTTCGTGCAGTGCATTTCTGAATTATATTTGCTTAGCAGGAAAACCAGGGAGGTAACTTTTATTCATTTTGCACAACCTGAAAGCAAGAAAGGTTATTCTAAGTAGCAAATGCTGAATATGTAAAATTCAGTTGACCTTATGGAATCTTGGACTATGGCCTGGTAGACAATTTGCTATTTGCTTTTTAACTTTTTACTTCCCATAAAATAACTTTTGTACCTAGATGAAGACAAATATTTTATCAACAGACCCACAAACTACAAGAATTATGTCAAGACCGTGATGCCATTATTGTTGACAGTTCTGCTGCTGCCAGTTCTATAAATAAAACAGCAGGCATAACAAATGGCTACTAGTGAAGTCATTGCTTACTGCTTATATTGCTTGGCATTTGATAGAGCCATGCAACATTTCCTGGTCTACCCCAAAATGATGCCTTGGTTTGTGAAATAAATGTAGCTTCAGACTCTTTAATAGAGCCACCTCTTCTTTTGCATTGGTGCAGTTCTGTGGCTGCTTCAAAAAGCTATAAACAGATGCTGACGTACTGAAACACGTTTTTGAAATCAAACCTAAAGTGCTGCACAACTATGGCATTTATTTGACATTGTAGAGTGGAGAACTGATCTGCAAAGTGTTTTGTTTCTTCAACATACTTCTATTATCATGTATGCAGTGTGCTTGTAAAAAATATGCTAGATAATAAGTCATCTTTAAAAAAAATTACGTATGGCTTAAACACACACTCTGCTTGCTCTGGCTCTGAAATATTCTGCTTAATAATAATAGTTGAGGATAGGCCCTCACAACATAGCCTCCATCTTGGTGACAGCCTTGATCCAACAGAAAAGTGGTGTTTTCCATAGAAAACTACCTATGCAAATGTTCTGTATCAAGTGAAGAAGCTCCAATGTAAATTATAGTAAAAGAGTAAAGAAAAAATGGTTGTAATTAGTTTTCAGAGAAATAGCTTTTTTATATATTCCTACAACAATAACCAAAGTGTTTTGTGACACTTCAAAAATTAACCAATTTACTTTTGCATAAACTTTGTGGCATGGTCTATTTAATCAGATGCAAGCAGTATAGTCCTGTGAGAGATTACATACTTGCACAGTTGTTACTAGATATTCCTTATGTATAAGAAAGCAAAGTAGCCTTTGCTTTTAAACAGCTATTAGGAAATGAAAATATCACATGCACATTTATGCAGGCATGACACCCAAACCTTGTGGCTGAACCGAATACCAGTCCTTCCTTTGGACCTATGCTGTCAATATGTAGGACCAAATAATGCTACTCACACTTTCAGAGATGCAAATACTTGCTCATTCTCCAATATACGTTATCATTGTCTCTTGCCCTGTACACTACTCAATATTTATGCAAAAGGAAGCGATACAAAAGGAAAGGCAATAGCCCAAAGCTATTGGGAGAACATTTCAAAAGTTCCTAGGCCACTTTATCTCAAATTTCAATAGCAATTCTAGAGAAATTATGGGGATTAATTTTGTCATAAAACAAATGAGCTGGAGTTAATAGTTTTGATGCAATTTCTCAACAGATCAAACAAAGAGATATGTTAACTGTGTATTAAATAGGAGTCTATCTCATGCTTATTTTGTGCATGGAAACCTTTCTCATCTTCTCATCATTGTCTATTTCTCTTTCATTCAACTCTATGTCTATGCAGTGCTTCTTTATTCACAAGACTTTGTCTGATGAAGGGGATTATGATTTACAAATAGTTTTGTGAAAATGTTGCTAGCCTTCAAGATGCTAGAACACGGGTATCAAACTCGCTGCATCATGTGATGTTGTGCAATGGTTTTCCTATTCGTGGAGCTGGGATATGCGTGGCCTGTGCGTGATGCATCTGGCCCATGGGCCACCTCCATGCTAGATTTGTTCTCATTATAACTAATTCAAGCCACTATTTCTCTTGAAATAACATTTTTAGTTTTAATCTCTTTACTCAGAAACCTGGGAAAATATAATAGTAGGATACAAATAAAAATATAAACTGAACAAAAAAAAAACAATAGTGAAAGAAATATGGCTATTTTTTACAAAAAGTCTGATCACAGACTCTTTGGATCTATTAAGATAGTTTACTAGAAAAGAAATTAGAAAACGTTGCTGAAATATTGTTAGGACACAACGCTGCTTGAAAAATCAAAATTATGAAAAGAAATTTCTCCCTTTGGTTTAAAAAACAAACATTTATATGCTGTTTTAAAGGATACTTCTCAGAATTATTTACAAAACAGCAAATCAAAACAAAAGGGAACTTAAAAAACAGATCAAAAACATTGATTTAGACCAGGCAATCTTTTTGTCCTTCTGAGTGGGTAGAAGCAACAATTTCAGCCCCACCCACTTTTGGTAGGTAACACTTGACAAGCTGTGTACTTGTGTGGACTTTGAACCAAGAGAAATGGTAGATTCTAGTATATTAAAGATAGAGGCCTTCAAAAGCGATCAAAGGCAGTGTCAACAGTGCTTCCCTGGGAAGCAAATTCCAAAGGATGAATGCAACTCGTCTTTTATAGTACAGGTGGGATTTCCAGTGGTAAGCTGATTCCCAGTTGCTTTGTAATTTTGAAAGTTAAACCTAAACCTAACCTTAGGAATCAGGAGCCTCTAATCTTTATAACTTTATTCTAGATTTGGGGAGTGGGGGAGAGGGCTAATCATGGATATACTGGGATCAGAAAAATAAATTCTGTAAATACTCAGATTCTAAACAATATAGATTTATTTCATAAATTTCAGGATTATGAGTTCTGATTGAAGTTGGCACTAGTAATTATGAATGGTAATGGAGATGAAAAATGTATTTAAAGTACATATGCCTGCTAAAGCAAATCTAGGGCAACTACATAAATATAACAATAAGGAAATTAAGTACTTAACTACTCAAGTCTCAAAATCATTAAGTAGCTTTTTTAGAAATTTTGCAAGCATAACAAATCTGTTTCAAATCAGTATTTTTGCAGTGTCGGTGGATTCTTGTGGTATTTGAATGTCCCAACTCTTCTGTTTTTAGCTCACTTTCTTAGATTGGGTTTTACTGAAAAAGTTCCTCATCTGCATGGATTCTGTGCATTTAAGTGATATGCACTGATTACAACCTTGTGGTAGGTTAATATATATGTAAAGGATTTTGTCTAGGAGAGAGAAAGGATGTTTTTTTCTGGAAACAGCCCAATAATTAATCTTTTTTGTTCGTGTTTGTATTATAAGAACAGGTCCAATTAATTCTCCCACAACTACAGTTTTGGAGAGCTCCTTCCTGAGAGTTTTATCTTTTTACTTATTTCCAAATAAAAGACAGCATAACAAATATGTAGGAAACCTGATTATTCAAATTTATTAACATCAAGAATTATGCAATGATGCTGTAGAACTTTATTAACAAATAGAAAACAGACTGTATACAACAGTGACCCCTACAGCACTATGCTATCACAAGGTAAAAATGAATGTTCTCTCCAACATCACCACCCAGGATTGTTGATTTCAATGCAGTTTGGATACATTGGATAATACAGTTAGAGACCTTTCCACCACCTTTATTTTTAGAGCTATGCACCTGGGAGAAGGCTGTAATCTTTCTGCCTTTAGTGCAAGTGTAAGTTAATAAAGAGGAATAATATATAGTACCATTAAATTAATTCCAGTAGTCTTGCCACATTGGTTAATTAAACCATCTTTACATTGTTGAAAATGAGAGCATTCTAATGACTTTTAAATGTTTACAGGATAGCAAGATTTAGACCCAAACCCAGCCTCTAAGAAGTGATTTCCTTATTTGAAAACCCCCAATCCTTCTCCCCCTCCTATAACCAAGGCACCCCCATTTGGGAGCTGTTTGTGCAGGAAGGCTGGCCTTCCGGAGTTGTGCTATTTTACCTTGGAAAATACTCTGATACTCTTTGTTGGCCACATTTTCTATGTAACCACACTTCAGGATGCTATTGGCACAAAAAGGACTAAATAAAGGAATGTTATGGTGAGGTCCCTTTTTAGAACTTGACTGTGGCAACAATGCCACATTTCCTCCCATCTCAACAAGACAAGCTCTGAGGGCAGTGGGTCTCTCTTTCCATTAGAAAGTTTACATGGAATCTGTTGAAATATATGAGGTCACTGGACACATGTCAATAGGATCAAGCATCTGATCTAGCTAGAGCCTCATCTGACAAGACAAGCCTATGGAAAAAAAAAAAAAACTTCAGAAGTAATCATTAGGTTGGCTCCAACTCTGTGGAAATGAATATTCTACAAAGGACTGAAGAGGGAGTTGGAGGATCCCAGAGCTATGAGCCAGGTGCTAATATTAACCTGGGAGTGCCCGAAAATGGGCAGCGCCACTATGGTTGAGACAACATAAGGGGGAAGCGAGAAGACAAAGGAAAATTAAAACCCCACCACCTCTATTCTCCTGTTTTGCCTGAGCAAAACATTAAGACTTGCAAAAGAATTTTTTAAAAAAGAAAAGATATAAAAGGCTAGTTAACTATTTTACATATATAAAAATTTTTGTCCCTTCCACCTAGTGACCCTCACCATGAAATGTTATCAGGGGTGGTGGAGGGAGGAGGAGGAGGAAAAGGAGTGTAGGTATTAACCTAAATCCATCTGGTGCTTGGAAATGTTAGATGGTCCCATTTTTAGCATGGTGGCAATGTACCTAAATACTGTGGTCAAAACTGGTTGGTCAATGGGGAGGCTGTTGCTGCAACAGCAGCATCTGCACAGAAGGACTAACAAATAGGCGGCTGGCTGGGAAGAACCCGTCTCTGCACTTAGACATTCCTGCTGCAACCTGTTGAAAGCATTAGTTACGTTGCATAGTGATCAAAGCTGCCAAGATACTCCAGAGCAGCCCGATAACACAGTTGATACTGGTCCTGGAAAAGGGAGAAAAATAAAAATCAGTGCTCAGTTGTAAAGGTAGCTATCAACTGTTCTATTACATCATAGTTCAGAAATTAAGAATAGATAAGTATTAAGTATTACTCTGCACTTCATATTACAGGCCTTGCTCTGCACTGCAACCTGACACAGTTGTGTCCATTTCTAGACTGGGAGGCCTTGCTCACAGTCACCCATGCCTTGGTCACCTTCCCTTTGATTACTGCAATGTGCTTATATGGGATTGGCTTTGAAGACTATCCAGAAACTGCAGCTAGTCCAGAATGAAGTACAATGAATGAAGTTCACTCCAGTAACCCCATACTGTGTCAGCTGCACAGGTTTCCAGTTGCTTTCTGGGTACAAGTTAACATGCTGTATCGCCTTTAATGGCACAGGTGGAACTGTCTCTCCCTAAGGGTACCTGCCATCGTACTAGATTAGGAATGGTGGGTTGCTCCATGTCTCTTCCCTTAAATGTTGCCATCTGATGGAAACATACCTCTTTGGTGGCCACCTAATTATTTGGAAAAACCTCCCACTGGAGATTAAGAAGAACCCCATATCTTTTAGCCTTCAGGTGGATGGTGAAGACCTGTCTTTTCCCACAAGCTTTGGGCCAAGATGAGAAGGTTGAGCTTAAGGATGTTTGGTCTTGTGCCTGGGAGGAAATTATGTTTTAACTATGTTATATGGATTTCTGCAAGTCACCTAGAGTCATTGTATGAGACAGGTGGCCATATAAGCCCTGTAGCTAATTAAATAAATAAATTAATACATGAGGTGTTTAGCTAGTACCAAGCAGATGCTAGATCTTATGCCAAATGAAAAGAAATATCAGACTCATCTTTTTACATATCACACTTCAAAGTGCCAAGCAATAAGACTATGGTGGGAGCTAATTCCCAGTAGAACCTGTAAGTTTAATGGCAAGCAATTGGTTGCTTTGGTAATACAGAAAATGCAATTATGCAGAATTTGTGGCTGTGTTTACACTTAACCACCTCACATGAACATTTATTTGCTACTAAATTACAGTACTTTTTTGGCACACAGTTGTTAAAGAGGTATAAAATATAGACTGGAAGATCTATTCTCTCCCATCCAACCCATTGAAAAGGAAAGATTGTCTTGATAGACAACATCAAGAGTAGCAGTTGGGAATAAGGTGTGTAGATCAGATACAAATTGTCTTACAAAAAAACAGTTTAATCTTTCTGGACTAAACACTGGATTCTCTTGCTGTTGTCCTGTAAAGGGGAAAAGTACTTGACTGGTTTCTGGGGCTCCGGCTGTCCTTTAGGTCTGGCAGGCTGATTGGATATCATTAAATTATTCACAATGCAATATTATTCATGTGGCCTTTCACAATGAACTTATAGTGGGCTGGTTGATCCCTTGAAGATATCTGCTGGAGATTTTTTTTTTTAAAAAAAATTCCGTTCGTATTTCTTGTCCCAGCTTTTCAGGTGATGAAGTCAGTTTGGGATTTGTGAATGCTTCAAAAAGGACTTGGAAGGCATGTTCTGCATCCTTTTTTTCAAACACAAGATTAAGAAAAATGGTGATTCTTTAAAGAATGCAGCATCTTTTTCCAGTCTTGTGCAGAATATGAAGAAATTTACTTTGAAGCATGCACTATTTGATAACATTCCTGCATCATCTGATCCCTGGAAACTTTGGGTATTTTATTTATTTAAATTTAAATCCAACTCTAGTGGACTATGGGTGGCATATTGCCCTCTAACTATTACATAATGGTAGTTTCAGAATAATAGGAACTATTAACTACCTGACTAAAAAATAACTGCATTATTCAATTGTAATTAAATTTGAAATTAGTAAAATCGAATTATATATTTGTCCTATTTTCCAAGTATTATTCAGTTAGCAGGTCTTCAGCCAGAAAAAGGTGGGGGATTATTTCTGTTTCTTGTAATAGTTCACATAGTGCTCCAAGAACTTTTTTTTATCCTGTACCTGAATAACTGGCGAAATCAGCTGTCTTCTCTTATTGTGCCTCTTATATGCTTAAAAAATAGACTACAAATGTTTGATTGAAACATTTTTTTAAACTAACCTTACTATCTATATTCTAAACTTCATGTTCCATATAACTGTGTGTGTGTGTGTGTGTAAATAAAAATATATATCATTATGGAAACAAAAACAAGGCTAATAGCAGTCAATTAGCAGGTAAGTAGACTATCCTGTTTTCAGAATTAGCTTTCTCATATAGGAAGGCAGACTCCACTTTCATCTAATGAATGTTTCACCCACTTCCATTTTAAGGCAGGAAATAGCATGGCAATTAGCTTTACCTCTGTCTGCACCATGGCTGGTCGCTGTGTTCTCAGGGTCTTCACTGTCTGGAACATGTCAACTACCCCTTCATAGCGCATACGCTCCAGTACAATACTCAATGTGATGAACACCCCTGTGCGTCCGACCCCCGCACTATGTATAAGGAAAAGAGTAAATGAGTAACAATCCCAGTTTGGATTGCGTCCAAGGGATTGACATTCCAGAAGCTCACAACTTCACACAAAACCTCCTGCATTCTAAATAGCTTCAGTTCAAACGTCATGCTAGACTTTTATGCTTAAAACCAATTTGCTTGTCTTTATTCTTAAAATGCTTCTATGTCTAGAATAGTGACATCAGAAGCTCTCTAGTTTTCCTGGCAAACTTATTTACCTCACCATTAGCCTATTCCTAAACGAGCTTTCACAGGTAGCTTAATGCCCAAACTCACCTGCAGTGTACTGTGATGGGCCCATCCTGGCCAAACTGTTCCTTAGTTTTATGTACTTGGCCAATGAAGTCAATAAAGCCTTCACCTGTTTTTGGTACTCCCTGCTCCGGCCAGTCAGTGAACTGGAATTGCCGGATAGTTCTTGATTGCCCATCCTAGTTGTGGAAAAGAGAATAAATCACTGCACCCTGCTTTCATCTTACGGTGTTGCTTACTAGTTCCTGGAAAGACTGAGTGGAGTAAGTTAAATCTGAGCATATTAGCTACATTGTTTTATCCCAAAATGTCACTGGCTGTTAGGACAATAAAGCAATGCCTGATGATAAATGTCCTTCTGTACCAGGGAGCTGCAATTTCTGGTGGAAACAACATTGGGGGATTCAGAATATGGTGTCTAATACTCACTCTAGCATCAGTGACCTTAAACTCACGAAGGATATATTGAGGCATGTTATATTCAGCCATGGGATCCACTACAAAGTACTGGTACCGAGCAGAGCGTTCTGCTGGCCAGTACTGGTGGCATTTTTCCTGAAAAGGAAAAAAAGATAAAATTCATTAGTGACAAACAATATAGTACTATTTGCATGAAAGTTATTGTATTCAAAAATGACAAAATAAGAATTTTCTTAATAAATGGCTCCTCCCTTCTGGCTGGAAATGACTGATGAGTTTCACCTTGAATACACCCCCCCCCAACACTTTCCAATAAGCAATCAGGTTGTACTCTCATTTATCTTTCCAGTTCAAAGTTTGATAGGCTTTACTGCTTCAACTGAACCTTCTCATTGTGTGGTCCTCTAGTGTCAGAAAGGGTGTTTTCAGGCTTTAAAACTTTCCATCAATGATACGAGAAAAATCACATTTTACATTTAAAAATTCAGATGCCTCAGATGCCTTAGGTATTAATCTGACCAATTAATCACTGACCAGAAAAATTCAATGAATGAGAACTACAATGAACAAAATAGCTTGAAGGTTTAACTCTCAAATCTGTATTTCCCTCCTCTGTTATTTCTATTCATGCTGGCACCAGTATTGTCCTAAACTTTCACATTCTCTATTGCAATACTCTTATTTTTCTATATGTTTAAGAAACATGATTGTCATACCCACTTGCTCAAATAAATTCTAAAAAAATTGCTAGACTGAGAGTCATTATTTGCGGGGAAATGCTCATGAGTTTCTGTTGTTACAAAATGTACCACTGGAGTCCTTTCTTCCATATGGCTGGTGTCAAGTGTGCTCTCTGGCATATCAGCAATATTTTCTTGACTTTAGATCTGTCACAATCTTCTGTTTGACTTTTCCTGCCAGGAACTATGACCTCATTTAAAATTGTTTTCCAAGACAGTGCTATGCATAGATTTCTTTGGTTATGACTCTTAGATACTCCTAATCCACAGCATCAAATTCAACTGTTGTGTCTACAGTTTTAAGGAAGTTTCCAGTTTTTGGCACATATAGCTGAACTGCAGAAACACTCAAAAGTGAGTTAGCCAACAATCTTACAATAATGGTTAACAGAATGTTTTGAGAATGTTTTGTCAGGAATGAGACTGATTCAGTCTTCTCTTGATGCTGTTCATCTGTGGCGGCCTTTAATCTTGGTCAAGCTTATGGGACATTCATGATTTGATGCCTTCACACATGGCATGGCACATTTTTGCAGTTCTTTATTCCTCTAGAACCGAGTGTACTTGAACTTTAGAAGAATTTACCATAAAGGCAACATGTAAGCCATGGTTTTTCCACTTTGTAATCCCTGGGGATTTCATGCCTATAATGTGTTAGATGAAAAACTTCTGAATTCATTGTGGCTGGGAGCTTATTGTGATCTATGTAGTACAAGGAAGTTCTCCAAACCACTGAATCAACAGTCCTGGGTCATACAAACTTAGAGAATTGAAGAACTTAAAAAGCAGCTTTTGCAACTCAACCACATTTTTCTCTGATCAATATTTTTTTCAGTAATGTGTATGGCTAATACCCATTTGAGATGGAGACACTGACAGAGTACTAGCTCTAAGTCAAGAGTATCCTGACTAACTAGAAGATCAGGCATCCCACACTTTTCTGTGTGTCTGAGAAGAACTCATTTCTGCTTAAATACAAAACCTCCTCTATTTGTTTGCTTTTTCTGAATGCTGCCTAAAAGGGATATTGTCTTTCTTTTATGATATAGGTTATAGCCACTTTTCTCTGCCAGCTTTGGAGGCTCTCAATGCTCAATGTAACGCAACAAATAGAGTGATAGCAGAAGCTGACAAGAGAACATACCACCATCCTAAGGGACTAAGTGGCTCCTAGTATTATTTTGTCTTTTGTTTGTGATCAAGTTGACTGCCTGTTTTCTTCAAGTGAATTTGGAGAAGTAGGAGTTTCACAAGAGGATCCCTCACAAAGTGGTGTTAAATCAATCCAGGCTCATGGAGAATGTGTTAGATAAGTACTAGAGGCTGTCAACTAAAAAGATACTCCTTTGCGGCTAGAAACTTATAATTTGAATGGGGGTGCATGGTGGAGTCCTGACAGCAGCTTTCCAGCAGCTCCTAATGCTTAGTACTATTTCCACTCACCTTCTCCTCCTATCTACTAGTTTATGCTCCCTTAGTAACTATGCGTCAATAACAGGCACAATTTGGTTGGTTTTATTTACTTTGCACAATAGTAAGGTCTCCCTTCTTCAAGATTTAGTACTTGAGGCAATGTCCACAAGGTGAGGCCAGCCCTGAGAAATGCTGGATGAGAGATTGCTTTCTCAGATGATTTCAGGGGACAGATCTTTTGGACACCCAGCCATGAGTGGGGCCCCAGCAGAATCTATCAGCCCTCCCAGCAGAATATCAGCCCTGAAGCCTCTGTGTCACATTCTCTACCTTTTATTGATTCACCTGTCCTCAGTTCTGATGAGGGAAAGCATTTTCAGCTGAATTACCTGTCCATGAATCGAACAGGACTGTAAGGCAGGGTATGTTGCAGATCCCATTTATTAGGGATGTACAACTGGTGGGACTATGAATAAGGGCCTTCTCATTAGTGGCTCCTTCCTTATGGAACATAATTCCGATAGAGGTATAATTGGCCCCCATCTTGCTGCTTTTTCAAAAGGCATCTGAAGATGTGGTTTTATCACTAGGCCTGGGGATCCTGAATGGAGATGGAATCAGGGGTGGGATTCTACCAGTTCGTTCCAGTTCAGGTGAACTAGTAGCTCAAGAGGATCAGCTGGGGGCAAACCAGTTCGGCTTGCTCTGACGATCAGCTGTTGGGTCTGCCCGCTTGCCAGGGCTCTAGGCTGTGCTTTATATCCTGCTTTTCAAGTTCAGCTGATTTGCGTGGCACAGCGGATTGCCGTGCATCAGCTGTTTAACACGCAAGGATTGCTGAAGAAGTTCAGTAGCAAATGCACCGAACCGGTTGTTACACCGGTTGAATCACACCTCTGGATGGAGCCAATCAAGTGGTTTATTTGTGTTCCTGCTGCCATGGAGGATGAGTTGGGTTTTATGGTTTTATATAGCAGAGTTTTAATGTTGCAAGCCACTCAGGGTTCCTGTGTATAAGTTGGGAAGCCATATAAATTCATTACATTAGTAATAATAAATAAATCCGGAATCTCTTTATGCAAGATTAGGTTTTGTAGTACAAATCTCCCTATAGAACATAGGATGCTTACTAACCCGCCCCATTTCTCGCAGTTTTGTCAGCATCACTACAATGGTGGAGTTGTGTTCCCACAGCATTCGCCAGAAATCCTCTGTAGTCTCAGCCAAAGGTCCCTGTGTGGCGATGTAAGCCTTCTGTTGTCTGCAAGATATCAAAGAGTTCAGATTAGTGACCAACTCTGGCACTTCTGGCATGGGAAGGAGACTGTAACATACAACTAGGTCAGGTTTGGGCAGTGTTTGACAGTTTGCTAAATATTTTAGGGCTTATATTGTAATTATTTCCATTTATTTCTTCAAAATGGCAGGAAACCTGTACTATTAATTTGGTGAAATCATGCTGCCAAAATTTCAGTCACATAGTTGAAGATCTAACATCACAACATCTAGATTCAGCAAAACTAGAAATCATGGAACATCTGCATGCATAACATGGAATTCCCTGTTAAAGCATCCCAAAATCTAAGTCTTGTGAGGTCAGGGATAAAGGTCTAGATTCCATTGTGACATTAAGAAAGAATGCAAATCCAGCCAAATCTATAACTGAGGTTGTGATACTTTTATTTTACCACTATGGGGCACTACAGATCCTCGTATATAACCTTAGGCTCCTCATTTGATCTCTCCAGTGGCGCTAAAAATTAATGAATCTGGTATAGGACAGCTGTAATGATGCGGGACAGAGATGCAAGCTGCTCCATAGTGGATTTATAAGACATCGTAAAAGGTGAGAGCACAGCGTGGGTGAGGGGAGAAGAAACAAATAAAAATGCACCTTGGGCCAGTTGATCCCTTTTGATAAGGTGGAGAATGATTGCTCACTTCAAATAGAAAGATGAGAAGAGATAAATGGGAGCCCTCAGGGACAGTTTAGGTAAGACATGAAATGCTATCTCCTCCAGTTTGGCAGGCACTCAATAGTCCTCTCTCAATAGTAGCCTATTTTAGTACTATATACATTAAAGTGTATCACACTACCTACGGTTGCTTTATTGGTGGGGGGGCATATAAATTTAATAAATAAATAAATAAATAAAAATAAGGTGGCAGCTCATAGGATTATTGGCAGGATATGAAGCTGAGTCATCTTCAGTAACTCTTCTACATTTCTAACTTTAGCACAGCCCAGAGGTCTGCTGAAGTTTCCACTCTACTGGGGTGGAAACTTCTTTCATGTTCCTAGCTCTCTGCCCACCATGTCTTTTTTTAAGTCAACCTTCATATTGCCAATTCATTTCTGCTTTTGCAGCCCGTCAGATATCGGGAAGGGGTGGGGGAGGGAGATAATAAAATAAAGGTCAGCGCTTCTTCCCCTTACGCAGAAATGATTATCCCATGAAATATCTCTGAATTCACTACTGTAGGTAAACTGCTCTGCAGCCTGATTTTTTCCTTGGGCCACATGCTCTGCATCAAATCTTTCAAGTGGTAGGAAGGGGCTCATCTGCTTGTATTGCACTGCTGGAAGGAGATCTGACAAGTAAGATGTGCATATATTGGAGAATGAATTATGTAGTAAGCTGTCTACAGTGTGTTGACTACAGGAAAACGAAGAATGCTGAAACCAGTATTTCTCAGTTAATTAGATAATAAAGCTTGAACGGAGAAGGTAAGAAGAGCAAAACCACTAAGAAAAAGTAGTTTAATATATGTGCCATGAACCTGACTGATTATGCATGTTGTTCTTCTCTCAGCATTGCTTGACAGAAGTGTCCAAATTAAAGAAGCAAGAGTGAACATCACAAAAGAGATTCAGACTTTGAACAGGACGGCATACTTTACCTGTAACCATCTACAAAACTAGCATTGATATAATCTGAGCCTTCAACACCCCGGATTGGCTGCAGGCAAACCCGTGTCAGCTCATAGGGCATGATATTCACTAGGCGGTTTTTGAATTTGTTGCATGGAAGATTGGCACTGATGAATCGTGAGGTATGTGCTTTGGAATTGGCGAGGAGCTGTGAAGAGAAGTGACAAATTGGCAGGAGAAATCAGATGCAACACTCCAGGAGCAACAGGTCTCTCAACATCAGGTACAATTTTTCACATTTAATACAGAAAAAAAGATTATCTGCAGAGATGATAGAACTTGTTTAGGTAAGAATCACTAGCATGAATTCCATCAAGGAGAATATTCTTGCTCATACTGGAAAGCTGCTAAGAATTTGTTGCTGAGCCACTGTACCATTAAGACTGGAAAGCATAACCATCGCATTCCCACTTTATATTTTTTAGATGAGCACCTCAACACATCTTGCTCATCTAAAAAATCATGAAAACAGGCCCAAATTTGATCTACATATGTATCAGCACTGCACAATATTGTTATTCGGCAATATGGTCTGACACTAATTGCGCAATGTCTTCCAAACAGCCCAAAGCCTCCTATCCATTATTTTTAAAGGTTTCCCAATCCTTACCCAGGTACAGGAAGATATATGAATATCCATATGCCTGGCTGCTCCTGCTCTTAGTTCTGTGGAAGTTTATTTGCCAGAAAACTACTCATGTGCTCCATCACAAAGGAAATGCCTGGAAAGCAGGCAAGAGAAATTCTTTTGCTTTTTACCTAATGCAAAGTCAAACTTGAGATTTTGGATTAGATTTTAGAAGCATTCTCCTCCATCCATCTGTGATTCTTGAGCCGAAGACTAAGTCACTTTTAGAGGTTAAGGGTGGTATTTGTATTTCTGGCAGTTGTTGAAATCTACTGTCAAGTCCCTGGATTTATGTTCCTGCTCTTATCATTGCTAACTGCTAATAGCAGGAGTCACTTAGAAATGGTAGACTGACATTAAAATAAATACTTATCATAATTAGAAAGGGAAATGTTATAAAAATGAGTATTGGTGACTCTCTTGCCTTGCTCTGTCCCTTTCTGCTCTCTGGGAATGGTAGTAATGGAAGGAAGAAGAGACTTTGCTGAATCTTGCACCCGTCTCCTAACTCTCATTAAAGCAGAATCAGACACCCAACTGTTCTGATGGCGCTTGCTCCTGCTAACCTTTCGTAGGACTAGCTTTTATAGGAAAAAAAACCAAGAACCGTTGTTAGCCATCATCCATTCACGTCTTCCTCTGGCTATAGAAAGGACTAAGCCCAGAAACAGAGGATGAGTAAATGGAGTAGGGTTAGGAGAACCAAGTTCAGACTTCTGCACTGATTTTGCCTTCTGCTGCTTGCACAATAAATAATTTTGTTGACTATAAAAAACTATTTGTATCTATAGTCTTTTCTAAGCAAATACACATATTAAGAGAATTAATAGAGCTCTTAACTATTATCAAAGCTGTCATGAATACTGGTATGAAACTACTACAGATGCAAAAAATGCTGACAAGCCCTGACCACGAAGGCAAGAGGCATCGGAATTGCTTGATTTCTCAAGGGCTTAAAGTAAAAAGTATGTCCAAATAAGCTTTTCTTAGTGACATCATGAATACCCCAATTTCCACTGGGTTCTGGATATAGCTCCAGCTGCTAGTGACGCCCAGAACTTCATTTTAATCTGCCTTCCTATATACTTTTCTAGAAGTTTATCAGGACAGGACAGATATGTTGAATGCGCACTACTCTGCATCTAAATGTATTTTAACACTTTCTACAAGTGTAATATACCAAAGGAACATTACCCTTAGAAAACTATCTTCCTTCAATCCAGGAATAAATTGTCAGTGAGAAATGACAAACAAGCAACTTATCTAATCCTATAGTTGCTCTATAGATTTTACATGCACAGGTACACATTGCAAATAATCTTTTACTCACCTTAAACTCTAGTTCCATTGCTGTGACACTCTCACCTGGAGGTACCTGACTCAGTTTCTGGATATGGGCAAAGAGATTGCGGGCAGGCACCTCGGTGTTTCCACAAGTGGCTGCTTCTAGCAAGGCTTCGTGGATGAAGATGTATTGATCCTCAGTCTGCACCATATAGTTTCTTTGTGAGCGCATGCATGTCACATGCCCATAGATGTCCACTGTCTTTTCATGCTTCATCCTCTCAAGCATGGCATCAATTACAATGAAGCAGCCTGTTCTGCCTACACCAGCACTGTAAAAGCGAGGCATAAAGCATGAAATTGGGCTCTGCTCAGTGGCAATGCTCTAGATATACTGAATCTTTGCCTAGTAGGATGCAAGAATAGCTTATTTTCAAGGTCACCTTTACATTTTAGGTATTATTAGAAGTTCTTATAGGAAACAGATTGACCTTTGGAAATAAAATAGAACCTGCTAGGATGCTGAACCTCTGAGCAATTCTATGTCCTATTTTACATAAGCATCTTTACTGTGGAAGGCCAGTGTAACCTTATCTTACTTAGTGATGGCAGTCCTTATGGGATAAACAACTGACAACCCATCAACAAGCAACAGATACGGTATCTGACAGGAAAGAATTCTGCAGTAGGACATTTCCTTGCAGCTGCCCGTGTGCAATTCTTTACAGGATTTTAATAGGGAGAGAGTATCTGTTAATTATACATGACTCCCATCTGAACCAGAGCATGAAGAGAGAACATTAAATACTGTTTCTAAGGAGTTTGTGAAAGCTGCAATGATGAAGAGGTTTGTTCAGTAATAGTTCCCACTCAGCTGCAAGAGATAAATCACTGGCTGGATAAGATGCCAATTCCTAGTGAACTAAAGTTTATGGCTGAAGCACTTTTTTTTTTAGCTCCAAACTGCAGCATAAGAATTTATCACTATGCATGCAAATAGTGTGTACGTGTATACTTAGATAATGCCCACAGTTTTGTGCTTTTACGTACATGCAAAGCGATGCCAATAGGCTTTTCTGTTGTCATTATCATTTTACCACCATGTGCATGTCCGCTTTTGGGATATTTCATCTTATTGTTTTAGTGAGGTTTCTATTTGTTTTCATGTTTCAATTTTAAATGAAAAATAGAAGAGGCACAGTAATAGTAATAATGGCATGTTTTGTGAAGATTCACATGTATATAAGTTCAGTGAGATGGTCTAGTGCTACTGGATGCATATGTAGAATTTTATTCCAAAGTTCCAATATTAATACTTAATTGTTTCTAATAATGTGTTTTTTTTAAAGAAAACATTGGGTCAAAAACTTTTGACTATAAAATATATAGTTGAATATATAGTTGTATATATTAGCAGGGGAATTACAATGCTAATGCTATTCTTGCTGTAGCAGTAGGTTGCCTGTAAAATCCCCAAGTATACAGCATTGCCAAAATACAGAGATTTATAGTTTCCCCCCATTGTATTATTTGATAGTTATCTAATATCATAGATTTACATGTGTAGGAATCAGCCGTACCTGCAATGTACAACCACTGGGCCAGCATCTGAAGGATTGCATGCTTTTACTCGTCTCAAGAATGCTAAAATTGGAGTAGGATATTCTGGCACACCATGGTCAGGCCACGCCATAAACTGAAACTGTCGCAGTTCCCGTTTTTCACTGGAGCCGTTCTGCAGATAAAGCCGAAATACTTTAGCTGGAATTAATGGGCAACAGATGAATTCCTTGATTTGGCACTCATGTACCATAGAGTACTAAGGTCTTTTCAACATGCCAGATGATTGCACATCTTCTCTTTTACTACATGCTTATTTTCTGTATCATTTAGTTCTATTTTTTTAAACAAATATTCTTGTATATCCTTGCTGTGATTTGTTGTTCAATGAATTTTCTAGTGCCTGTAATATGAATACTTATGCAATTCTGAAGACCATATATACAGACAGTAAAGGAAGATGGTCTTAACAGTGGTGTGCAGCAATTGTTACTAAGGCAAAAGGGCCTAAAACATTTTTGAAGTCAAGACCACAGACATAACATTCAGAAATAGCTCAAGCACATGACTTCCTAATTCACTGAAGCGTAAATAGGACAAAGTATAGCATTATCAGATTTATAAGATTGTTATTATAGCCAATCTCATTAAAAATAGTTTAAGACTTCCAGTAGAATTTGATTTCTTGGTCTATCTAGTAAGACTTACAATATCTGAGGAACTACTTTTAAATATTTCAAAACAATATTCCTCAGGCTATATACATATTTAATTACAGATAGTCCTCACTTATCGATGGATGTTAGTGACCATTTGCAGTTACTACTATGCTGAAGAAAGAAATTTATGACCAGTCTTTACACTTCTGGCTGTTGAAGCATACCCACAATCTCTTGACTGTGAGTCGGATGTTCAGCAACTGGCATATTTATCATTGTCATAGCAATCTGTGGTCACATGATCACCATTTGAGACCTTTAAGCCAGTTCCCAACATGCAAAGTCAATGGGGTAGCTGGCAGGAAGTAGCAGTCACATAGTATGCTTAACTGCAATGAGCAGCAGGAACTGACCTAACCAGTGGTGGGATTCAAATAATTTAACAACTGGTTCTCTGCCCTAGTGATTTCTTCCAACAACCAGTTCACCAAACTGCTCAGAAAGTTAACAACCGGTTCTCCCGAAGTGGTGCGAACTGGCTGCGAACTCCCACCACTGGACCTAAGCATGGTCATATGATGTTTCACTTTATGGCTGTATCATTTAGTGATGGAGTTGCTGGTCTCAATTTCAGTGAATGAAAGAGACCTGTACAATATATGTTAACATACTTGGCTTGCTTTTCAGACTTGAAATTCATGCCGCTGTAAAAGCCTTTACAGTCATATGATGCATGTATCTATAAAGACTCACAGTTTTTACAAGATATTGGGTTGTCCAGTTCCATTCTTTTTTCAAACTGATTCGACACAAAAATGATGAATATGTCTTTGGGAAGTAAGGAAGACTACACTGTCTATGGGGCTGGGATTTCTATTTATCAGCCTTTTTATTAATGAATTCTTACTATATGTCATGGGCCACTTTACTTATTTTATTTTACGATGCTATAATTGATTGTAGCATGTTATTTTAAATCTATACTGCACTTAGTTATAAATGTGTAATTCCTTCTCTTCTTTCTTAAAAATCCATCCATTATAACTCATTTCCCCCCTTTTTCCAGTACCTTGTACAGGGCAAATGTTCGGACTGTATAAGTTGCAAGTTCAACCGTATCCAGCAAAGTCACTTGGATTAACCCATAGGTCTCTGTACCACGTCCTGGCCAGTACTGATCACATTTCACCTGCAATAAAACTACCAAATTAATGGATAATCCCTGGAATGTAGCTATCATTGGGTTCCATAACATAGATACGTTTCTCCTGTTGTAATTCTCAAATGTTACCTGTATTTACTAGAATTTATTGATTGACAGAAGAAGACATATTTGGGAATAAAATACAGAAACACAAAACACCCAAATTGCATTTGGCCAAGACACACAGAGAAATTGAATACTTTCTGTCATATCTCACACTTCATTTTATAAGACCAATATGGCTAAATGGCCAGGCAGGGAGCAAAGAAAGATATTTGATGTTCAGAGGCAGGGCTAAGAAGCAAGGATGCTAATAGCTATAAAAGAAAGAAACAGAGAGAAATAGTCAATTCAAAAGCAATTTCTTTCCATATAATTTTCTGTCCTTTCCCTGCTCTTTGGAAAGATTGGTATCTGTAGACAAGCATACTCATTTATCCTCTTCTCAGGGTGAATATGGGAAGCCCGTATCCAACCTGTAATCCTCTCCTTGGGATTCTGCTCAGGTTCCTAGCATAAGGTAGCCAGCCTTTTTTCCCCTAGGTATCAGTTGTGAGAGGAAGGGCAGTGCTTTACATGGGCCAGACACTGCAGGTGTGTAAAAGTGACTCACAGCAAGAGAGCCTGACCGAGGAAAACTTAAGAAGGTGAGCAAGAACAACAAGCTCAGGAGTGGAATGGATTTGCTACCTTTCCTACAAGCCCAGTGTATGTCTGGTCTGTGTGTACACAGGGAGAAGTTCCTTCAAGGGATAACCGAAAAGGCTACTTTTGGCTGAGGTCATTAGTCTCCTTAGTTGGGAAGGGCCAAAAAATAGGAAACTAATCGGGCTATAGTGCCCATTTTACTCTGTTTTTCATTCATACCTCCACACCTCCAATTACTGATAGTCAAAGCTGGAACTATCAGCAAAGACTAAGCTGGAACTAGCAGCATGTTTTTTGCTTGTAACACAACTATGGATTTGCTTGTCTATATCTCTGTCTTTTCTAATGAGAAGAACTAGCAGCAGTAGGCTCTTGTATGCACAACCCATTCCAGGTCAGGTGGAAGTAGCAAAATATGGACTGTATTTCTCTGTGTTCAACTGTCATATTTCAAAACATTCATGCATGCTAAAATTTTCCCAAACATATCTTGCCCTGTGCTTTCTATTTTTCTAGATCTCTCTCTGTCTTGTCCATTTACACATTTTTAAGTCAAGAACACAGACATAACATTCAGAAATAGCTCAAGTACATGACATGAATCAATATTTGATTAAAATAGGATAAAATACTCTGATCAAGAAACAGTAAATATAATTATACAGGGCATGTGAAGAAAGTTAACAACACACTAATTGGGAATCAATGATGTTCTGCTTTTTAATAGTCAACATTTTTAAAGAGGGAGCCTTGTAATTTCATCCTGGATGAAAAATGAAAGGGCATCCTAGAACTTAGAACACCTTGTTTTCTGTGGTTATCTGGAATTCTATGTTCAGCCTGGACGGTGAAGAGCTTTTTACATATGTAAGGATATAACATGAAGCCCAAAGCAATCATTTGAGCAAGGGCCTTCTTTTCCACTCTTTCTCCAGGGAAATTGTATTACTGTGAATATACAAGCATAAAACAAACTTTGAAGTAATCTATCCCAGGGTTTAATAGAACGCCCTAGCTGGTAATTGAAAATTATTTATTCATGACCAGATAAGAGTCACTCACATTTTCTGCCAAATTTACCCATAATGTTTATGCCCCATTTTCAAGCTCTGTAAATTTTATGCTGAAGCTGATGCAGGATGGCACTAAACCAGATAAGAGAGCCTTTCTTCTGGCACTGCTCACTTCTCATTAATGTCAGGAACGCTCACAACCTGGAAATTCATTTACAGCTAGCAGCCCAGTGGTCCCTCAGTTGCTGGGAGAATAAGGAGGCTTCCATACAGAGTTTTAACAATGGGAGAAGAGCTAGTTTGATTCACAACTCTACCTAGATTCATTCTAAAGCTTGCAGTCTGCAAATCGGGAAAATCTAATTTATTTGGACTTTGTATTTATTAAATGATATCGAAACTGGAAGAGAGACAGCGATGAAAGATAGCCTGGATTAATTTTGCATTCAAAAAAGCCTTAGAGATGGCATATATGCTGATTTGGTTGCCAACTGCAAAGGCATTGGATGTAAAAAGGTATCTGCTCTTTGCAGCTCTTATGTAGTATACATGATAACTAAAAATGATGCCCCTATCCCATCATGCTAGGATTTTCAAGTCATGAATAGCAAGCAGCTCACAGATCTTTTTCCAGGACTGTTGCTATTTCACAAGGTGTGGAAAATATTTGAAGCTCAACAATTCAAGGAAAAAGCATTACCAGGACTGAGAATGGCTGCACCTGTTAGCATTTATCTGAAACAGCTTTCAAAACTCCTGGATTGGGAAGAAGCCCTCATGCTTGGAGAAAAGAAAAGGGTCAAGCTTGAATGAGCACTGAAAAGATGCTCAGAAGTTGTTTAAATGTGCATCCTCTCATTAGAAAGCTCCCAGGGGCAGGGATGAGGCTTTTAGTTCATGCTTTGCTTCTAGCTCTTCAGTGCCTCTTCGACTGATTCCATTCTAAGGCTATTATGATTCCTCAAAGACAGAGTCCCCTAGGTGGGAGTTTCTGTTCTATGGGAACCGTATTGTATCTGGAACTGCTGGCAAAGGCAAGCAGACCTCTAATGAGTACTGGTGTGAACTCCATTAAGTGCAGAGGAACATATGGGTAAGCACTCTCCCCCCACTATACTTGGCTGAGTGGGTGGGCAGGCTAACTTGGTGGAGTGTGTCACCTGAAGGGTGCTACTGCATCCTCCATCTCCGAGGAAGTAATTAGGAGAGCGAAGGGTAGGAAATGTGCTACCGGAAGATAATGTGCATTTCAACAGCAACAAGGCAGGAAGCAGAGACAGGTGCCCAAAGGGCCTTACAAAACATGTTATCTTGGAGAAACACACTCTATGGGGCATCTTCTGATAGCTGGGCAGCCCCCAAACAAACTGGCTGGACTTTGGATATTCACGTAGTCTGACACATGCCAAAGGAGGGGAGGGGACTATTTCTCTTTTAATTCATCTGCAAACATTCTAAACACTCTTCTAAACTAACAAAGCCTAATTAATAAAGTGCAAGCAAATAATATGGCTACTGCTTAAATGCAATTAGCAGCAGCAATGGAAATGCTTAAATTACTGGAGCTTGTGGGGCATTTACTTCACACTCAAACTCTTTAAGACACAAAGCTATCAGCATTTTGATATGTTTAAAGCACAATCAGATGTCACATTAAGAAATGGGGCCTTATTTTTTTATGTTTTAATATTTCTTGCCATTGTTTTGCTAGAATAGGCTTATTACAATGCTTTCTCTCTTCCCACCCCTTTCATCTTCACCATACACACGGTTGTGTTCTGGATGACTGCATATCATTCTGCTTGCCCCACCTTAAAACAGCAAAGGGTACCACTGCAGAACATGCATAAAAGATGAGTAGAAAAACAACAGCATATATAGACTATCTTTAGTTGAATAAAGCTTTAAAAATAGGAGTATTTAGCTTGGAACAAAAGATTACTGAAAAGGGAGAGATTTATGAGATTGTGAGTGAGAGACCAGGACCGATTAGAAAAAAAAATTCACTGAAAGCTTGACGTTACCTATTAAAGATGATAGTTATGCATTTATATACTAAAGTCAATTTAAAACATTTTTTCAAAAATGTATAGCTAACTTATTACAACACCCGCATTAGAATTTTATGATGCAACATGTACAAATTCTTTTTAAAATTAGGGTATATTAACACACAAAGGAACTGACCAATAAATGGGCACTAGTCATGACACCCCAAAATATATTCTCTTGAGCAGTGTTTGCTGTTCATCAGGACAAACACTTTTTCAGCCTGAGATAGAAATACAGGCTCTTCCCAATGTACTCTTTGCAGTTCCGTAGTATTTTTGTGACACGAAGTGGCATTCTCCTTTTAGCATTAATTCAGCAAAGCTTAGGATATATGGTTGCATGCATTGCTCTCCTTCCACATATATTCCCCGCCTTTATTTAGCTGTTCCCTGAATATTCCCTATCTCTATTGCCTTACTCAAATGTATTTGACTAAAGAAATGAGTGCACCACAGTCCTGTGGTTGGCATGGAAACATAATGTATTCTGTGCTCATTACAAGAGATACTATCTTCTGAAGAACTCTCTGCCCAGGATCTCCAATTGAGCTCCATGTTTTGCAAGGATATTCTGAAACATAGGCGTCTTCCATTCAAAGGCCTTAAGGCAAATAAATCCTTTTTACACATTCAAACTGTGCACGGAAGTCAGAATTTAATATGGCTATAATTTTTGGGTGCCAGGCACAGTGGAAGACATCTGCAGAATGGCTTATACATGGAGATTGCTTCTCTCTACCACACATTTCCAAATATAGATTATATATAACTGATACACACAACCCTGCTCTAATGATTTGCTTCCCAGTGTATGGAGTCAATTATGCCCAAAGTGTGGAATTTACTACTCTAGATATATTTCCTTCCTCTCCTTTGAATGCTTTTGAATTTCATAACGAGTGAGATGAACTCAGACCATTAATTCTCCCAATTATTCATGTTGTGATTCTATCACTTATATGGTATTCCATAAATAAGAATCTTACCCTGGCCGTTCAGATTAGGAATTAGACATAGCATAGATGACAAATTAATCTCATAAAACTACTTATAAATCATTCACTCAAGAACTAGATGGAAATTCCATGATGGACATGTTGGTACCATACATTATTCCCACCCACCCCCCATTTTTCCTGCAATGTTGTACAGTTGTGGTTTTACCAAAGATTTGCCATTAGAGTCCTAATATAATAAAGCTGCTAGTATTCATGATAGCACTGCATACCCAGTAGCAACTCAGACTACAACTCCCTGAAGCTCTTATGGTCAGTGGGAGAGACTAAGTTTGTTCATACCCGAGACTTTTCCTCCAGTCGTGTCATCATGACGATTGTTGCTGTACGTTGCTCCCATACCATTCTCCAGAAGTCACTGAGTGTCTCAGGCAGTGGCCCCTGTGTAGCAATGTAAGCGTTCTGTTTGCGGTAGCCATCAATGTAGTTGGCATTGATATAGTCACTTCCAGGGACCCCTGCATGACAAAAAAAGGGAATGAGTCTACGGGCATGTGAGAAAGGAAATTGACAGCCAGAATCCTGACCCATTCAGAGAAAAGAGAAAAGATTATAAGGATGCTGGTGTTAACATTTGATTTTAATTTTATTTGTGGTGTTTGGATTGATTTTAATGTATATTATCTTACAGGACTCCTATAGGAGTGCAGCAGTGTATAAATGCAGTAAATAAGGAAGCAAGTAGCTCTTGACAGAATGCAAATTGACATTATATAAGAAGGAAATAGTGTGGAATAGGACACATATCCTCACTCATTCCGGAGGCACTCATGGCCAAAGAAAGATTTATACCATTATTTTTGTGCCTTGTTAATGTAACAGCATAAAATCAAAAATTAGTTATTAGTTATTATTAGTTATTAGTTAGGACAACTGTGCAACCTAAGTCTCTTAAACAACAATATTTCTAGAAATCCATCTGGAAGAAATGAATAAATAGCTCTTTCAAATAAGGGCAGAGTTGGTTTTTGAGCACATTTTCCATGAAGATCACAATTTTGCAATAAAATAACGCAAGTGTTAGAGAATGTATGAGAAAAGCACTCTTTCTATAGTATATATGCACTTTTTTCAGCCTCATGTAAGTTTTTCAGGTATAAGTATGACGTTGAGTATTGTGAAATGTGATTAGTAATTATCAAAAAGTATGGATTATGGAGTCCTAGCGCCCATTCATTCAGCTGCATCAGCTGATCAATCTAGATTCTTGACAGTGTTGCAGCCTTATTGCTATCTTATATTTTGTAATCAAAGTTGGGCAGATTATAATTGATTCCACACTACCCTGCAGAAACTTCAAAACCTCTTGTCTGATGCTGCAGTTTATTAATGAAAGTAGCTGTTAATAATCTTACCATCAATGGAGGTCAAGATGACTCGAGAGTGATCATAGGCAATCACATTTGCATAGCGATTCTTTGGTTTGTTCACTTCCAAGTTGGAGTTCTCCCAGGTGAACTGTTGCCCAGGATCAATGGACTACAAGATAAATGATGAAAAAAATAAAAATAGAAGACTAAGTGTCTTTTCTCCTCTCTCTCTCTCTCTCTCTCTCTCACACACACACACACACACACATATTCCCACTCATATATGCAGCATATTTATTCCTTTTCCAACTCTTATACGTTTTCTCAATGTTGAAACAGTATAGAATAATACACTGAGTAAACATAAGTTTCATATGTGTTATGTGATTGATGATTAGAGAATTTATTTGCTCGGTGGGACATTCAATCTTATTACAACTTTCATTTATGTTAGAGAAAATAAACAACAGTAATTTTAAGAAAAGGCCCTTTGCCAGTTAAATACAACAATTAGTGTTTCTATCACATGATAGAATTCTCTTACATCTAAACCCTGAACACAGATGTGGTATGAATTGCTGGCTATTGTCTCATATCAGTAAATTTTCATATGGAATATAGCTGAAAATATAGTACAATTAGCACTTTTTGATGCCTAAAGGCTAATTTTCCAAATATTTTTTTAAAAAAGAGAATTAAGAGTCGAAGCGTGTATGCACACAGGACACACACACATATAGATATACATAGATAAGAATATATCAGGAATGAAATGAGGATGTGATGATTGAATTTAGGAATACAGATCAGTGAACACAAAAATGGATTGTTTGTGTATATGTATTTATGCATACATGGAAAATGAACTGCTAGCTTGCAACCTCTCTTATAGCTTTACCTAACTTGGTATGGCAAACATTCAATATTCATCCTGGAATAAGCATCTTGGAATCTACTATTCAGTGGATAAATCATCTCTCCCAACTGCTATTCTTTCCCCACAAATCATTTCTTGCAAAACTTGCCAGCAAAGAAACAGCAATCCAGGTCCTTAAATCAAATATTTGCTGTTCAACATTTATACCAGAACCAAATCTCTTATTTGCTTATCTCAGCTATTATAAAAGAGAAGTATCAGTCATTTTTCCAATAAGCCAGAAGATTATATGCCAGGAAACTAAACAGCAAAGAAATGACAACAGAAACACTAAGGTAGATCCCCAAGTAACAAAATCAACTACCATAGTATACATTTAGGTTATTTCCAATATATTGAGGGAGGTCCATGGGGTTGTAAACAATTCCCCAGCATCATCTGTAGTCTTCTAACACTGCATGGCCAAATTTGAAGGCAAAGTGTCTACTTTGTGGCAGTGCAATTCTTTGGGTTCCCTTGTGTAAAGTAAGAAGGAAGTTTCTGTGAGATTTCTGCTCTCATTTCCATTTTACAAAGCCTAAGCCTCTGGCCAATTTTGAAGTTCTTAAAGATAGAAATAGGGATAAATCTCTTCTTCTTTAAGGGCCTGATGTTTCCTTAACATACACACATGAAAGCTTATAAGTTCCTCCAAAATGGCACCGCCAAGCTTTATTAACAAACAGTACACGTATCGGTATCAACAGAAAGAATGATGGCCAAGTTCAAGATATTAAAGATGCCCTTCCAGAAAAATTGAACATCTCCACATCAATTGTAAAGGATTTCCATTTCAAGGAACAGCAATTGGATATATAAAAAGGATTTTCACAACTTCAGTAGGAAGGACAGGACATAATAACGTGGCTAATAAACGGTTTGGGAAATGCAAGAAGAAAATAAACTATTATCAATATAATAAGCAGGCAGTGCAAAGTGACAGATAAATTTTTATAGCTGTCTGTAGTCGTATTAAGCACATCTCTCAACTGACAGAGGCAGGTCCAGGGGTGGTTCTAGATAAAACTTTTATAGAAAAAGCTATATTTCATCCATAGAATTTTATGAAGGCTCAACCAGGTCATCCTTCTATATTCAGCCAATATTTCCCCGTTGTCTCTTTCTAACTCTTCGAATCCTCAAAGGGGGTGTGGGGGGGAAGAAGACTAGAGTAACAACGCATTTTTTTTCAGCCAACATGATGAGAAAATAAACAGCCATGATATGGTTAGATGAACAGTGGCAAAAATGGAATTATTGGAGAAACCTCTCCTACCCTAATATAGTGAAATTGTGAATCTGACCATGAAAAATCATATAATTTTTTATATTACTCACATATCTATCATGCTATTCCTTTTTATGGTAATCAACATGATGTAAAGTACAGACCTCTTGAATGCACATATTCTTTGCCCATGTCACTTTCAGCTTATAAGAAAATGGCAGCGTTTCCTCATAAAAGGAAGTTCCCAATTTGTAATAAATCTCTGACAGAAAGCTTTTGCTCTTGGACAGGTATCTCACACCTCCAAATTAACACAAAAAAATGGAGGCCATTGAAATCTGACATAAAGAATGATGGACAGTTTAAAATAAACTTAATGAACACAATTATATCTCAAACTACATTTCAGTAGTTGGGATATACTATATAATATGTTCAAATTCAGAACTTTGTTACTTCATCTTGTTTCCTAAATGTCAAAAAACTTCTGCAGACACTTAAGAAAAGTAACTCCGTCTCATACAAATTCTTACATTCAAAATACCTAGTATAACTGAATTTCATTATTTTCAAGTATGTAAGAAGTGATAACGTCCCTCAGAGCCATTTCACAGGCTTTTTTCAAACCCAGAAAGGTTAGAATACAAGTACAAAACTCACCTCCGTATCAAGTCACACTAAAATTGCTGCAATGTGTTGGAAAGAAAGGGAAAGGTGGCACAAATCAACCATCCATTCCCAATTCCCATCAATGCCATTACACCAATTGTCTTGCTGTGGACAAAGTCCTTGACTATGCTGTCATTAACAAGTCCATAAGAATGCAAACAGGTGAGAAAGGCAGGAGAGAGATTCCACCTGGCTTCGAAGAGGTGCTAATTAAATTCGCCTGCAAATGAGTGACTCATTTAGTAGTGAAATGATTTAAACTCTGATGAATTAATGTGCACCTGCTTTCCCTTTAACACAAACAAATGAGTAAATAACCCAGAGAAGGAAGGCTGCTTAGAATGCACCTGAAGACCATTATGTGCTTCTTTTACAGATGGGTCAAACCAAGTAACTCCCCACTCACCAAGCTACCTTTTGTTTGGTGGGATATTGAATTTTTTTTTTTTTTTGGAAAACTTGAACACATAATTCCTTAAGCTCTCATTCCAAGACATGGTTTTAACGAGTCCAACATGTCTCTTCACGACAGCAGCTCTGTCAACCCAACCACTAACCATGAAACCGCTCAAACAAGGAGTCAATCATAGGACATTATTCCTACAATCCACAATAAAAAAAACGTCTACTGAAGCAGTCCTGTTTTTGGCAATTTTTATATAATTGAATAAATGTACACACACTGGGGGAATGAATCCAGACACCTGCATGCAAAATGCAACTGAAGATTTCACAACCCCAAATGCTCCTTATCATAAAAGCTTGTTGCTACTGGTGTATTTTCCCATCAGCTTTCGCAAATGAGATCTGCCTGTCTGCTGTGGACTTAGATGAATGTCCTGTATGCAAAGCAGAAAGAAGAGGGGTGGAATAATAGACTTGTACTCTGGTAATACAGCACTGCTTTCCGATGTGCTGAATTCTTAAAGTGACAAGCAGCATCTGAGGGAGCTCTCAGAAATGCCAGAGACCTTGTTCTGCTGTCAAATGGGGTCTGAGGAAACTGGAAGGGGAAGTTGGGAGGCTGCTTAACAGAAGGTAGAGAGCTGTAGTGAGGCACAGGCCACATTTCTCTTTCTTGTCCATACTTGTCACCACAAAACTATCTATTTTCACCTTGCCTGAGCGCTGAAGGGCTCCTAATGCTGTGGCAGATGGTTGCAAGGGAAGGGTTAGAACGTAATACAGGGCAGACTCACAGGAGCATTTGATAGCGTTATATGACCATTCAAGGGGTAATTATAAACATATTGTCTCAGCAGGTGGTTGGGAAGTGGAACATGTAGGGCTTTCTATTGCATTCAGTGTTATCTCGGAAAGAATGAAGCATGCATACTGGGAGTTACAATTAGAGCTTCCACTCTAATGGTATAGAACAAGGGAAGAGGTTGCTCAGAAATATCCCAAGTTATTCTCCCTCCTGTTCCACGGTGGCAGGAAATTAGAAATAGCAACAGAAGCAGTGATTTTCAAGAATTCATTCAGTGCAAGCAGTGCTCTTTGATGGACAAAAGACTGTTGGGATTTGGTTGAAAAATTCTTACAACAATGTATGCACATTCCATTACATAGGAATATATAATACTACAGAGATTGCCCGAGTCTGTGTATATTTATAAGAAGATTGTACCTGCATTTAATGAATATGATTTGGTGTCTTGGAGTAAGAGCCATATAAAGAAAACATTTAAATCTAAGCCCAGAGCACTTCCTCTATTTCCATAGGGAGGAAGTGCAGCTTTTTGAAATTTTGATATCATATTGTAGTCTTCTCACAAAAGGGCTACTGTTATGGGCACTATGAAAACACCCAATTGCTAAACTGGGAAGGATGCTCTCCGCCACAGCCTCTATTTATTCTTCCTACACCCTGGATCCATTTCCTTCTCTAAACCAGCCGTAACTGCCCACCATTCTCATTTTCTAAGATTTTCTACCGTATGTGGAACACAAAGGTGTGCTTTTATATGTATTTAGTTAATTTATACCCTACATGCTCTGACAAGTGCTCCAGGTGGCTAACAAAAAAAATAAAACTGAAAGACAATATAAAGGTTTAAAACTTTTAAATCCATACTAGCATAAAAGCGAAAATCATCGAACAGTTGAAAGCCTAGCCACAAAGATCATCTTCACAGATTTCCTACATAACTAAGGGAGAGGCAATCTAACTCCAGGGCCTGCATTTGGTAGCTTTGGATCAAAACAGAGTGTCTTTTCTCTCCTTCAAGAAAAAAGAGTTTATGATAATCAGGGCATGCTTCGAAAGGCTTCTTAAGCAAATGGCTGATCTTTTCTATTTTTTTTTTTCAGTCTTGTTCCACATTTACTGACATATAGTTGCCTATACAGTAGACATTTCTTTTTCTGCAACTCATACTATTCAATGTCTGCATTCTGTACTTTTCTATTGCATAGCTGACCTATTCCTTGTGGTATCTTACTTTCTAGCAAGTCACTTTCTTAGTATACACTCTGTTCAGTCTTTCAATGACATTTGTAAATGGTTTCAATACAATTTACCATCGGCTTTTAACTCACTTGCCTCTACTGGATCTCTTCCATTATTTATTCCGTTATTCATTCTTCAACCCTGACTGTTCTTTAGAAGGCCAGATCCTGAAGATGAAACTCAAATACCATACTTTGGCCATTTAATGAGAAGGAAGGGCTCACTGGAGAAGAGACTAACGGTGGGAATGATTGAGAGCAAAAGAAGAAGGGGACAGCAGAGAATGAGGTGTCTGGATGGAGTCACTGAAGCAGTCGGTGTGAGCTTAAATGGACTCCAGGGGATGGTAGAGGACAGGAAGGCCTGGAGGAATGTTGTCCATGGGGTTGCAATGGGTTGGACATGACTTCACGACTAACAACAAAAAATCTATACATTTTCTTGTTTATTTTTCTGATTTTTAAAAAAAGTTCTTTTGTTAAAAATTTCTTTTTGCTGACATTCTTGATTGAAGTGTTTCTCCTTATCCTTTCTTTGATTTTGATCCCAAAAATCTGCTTTTAGTCGTTGAAACATCTTTTTTGCTGCTTAAAACTCTCATTTTTAAATTTCTGTTTGGCTATCATGACTTTGTGCTGAAAGATTTATCTTAAATCTTAAATCTATCCACTAAGATTTATCTTAAATTTGTAAATTAATCCTCTGCTTCATTTCTCCATAGTAAAGACACTCCACATTTTCTTCCCAAAGCACTCAAGGATTAAATGTATAGAATCTTTCCTTATAAGGATAACATGTATTTTCCAGGTGAAAGTTTGTGGACTAACAATTGTAGAAATTTAACTTGTATATTAATTCTTAATGATGGAATTTTATTTATTGTTTAAGATGTTTTTACTTATATGAATTACCCAGAGTTTGTATAAATCAAGTAGAATACATGTAAGATTTAAAAGGTTTAAAGTTTTCGCCTGTCCAGTCACGATGCTCATCTCTGATTCTTAGCTGAGGGAGCCTGCATTGCCTGAGAGATGTTTTTGCCATCTGTTTCTGTGGGCCAGCACAAAAATACAGAATGCTGTAATCTTTCTCACCAAAGCGGGACCTATTTATCTACTTGCATTTGCATGCTTTCAAATGGCTAGATTGGCAGGAACTGGGGTGAGAAACCCGTCACATGCAGCTTGGGTCTTTCCAGCTGACAATCTCAGCATCTTTAACTGCTGAACTAATGTTAGGTAAATGCAAGTATATCAGTAGTTCATGTTTTTATCCCCACAATCAGCCCCGGGGAATTATTCTGGCTGATTATGCTGCATTTTGCTATAGGAAACAGAATCCTGAAGCAAAAGTATATTTACCAAATAAGTAAATAAACAAATAAATAACCACAATACAACTCTAAGGCAAAGAAACTGCATTTGTTTTCCTACCTGTTCCCATTTAAATTGCTGTGCATTCATGTAGTTAGTTAGAAGATGGCCACTGTATGCAGACAAATGTCATATATTTCACTGAATAATCACCTCTCTACTTTCTACAGCCTCCCTGGCTTTCCATATTTTACTTAATTCTTATGGGAAGGTATCATGAGGGAACTCTACATGGGCTTTTTCAGTAGTGAATCCTATTGTTACTGCTAATATAGAAACCTGTCCTTAGAAATTGTTGGAGATGTCAGATACAGAGTCTATTTCTTTACCCATAAATTGGTTAGACATTTTTAAAGGTCATTTATTTTCAGTTTAATAAATATAGCCAATATTTGCTTGAGCTCGAATTAGATAGACTGAGCTGAAAAGCTGCAGATCACAAATATATGAAATGCTAATTTTGAGAGATACTCAGGGGTGGGATTCTACAGGTTCGCACCTATTCTCTAGAATTCTAAGAAGTTTGGAGAACCGGTTGTTAGAAGAAATTACTGGCCTAATCCTGTAAGGAAGGCAGGAAGGAAACATTCTGGTGTTGCTTACAGAAACTGCCTCTCCGTTAACCCTTATTACATTCTTGGCAGGACTAGACTTCTTGGCAGGACTAGACTTCCTGTCTCTGGAACTTCTCTGAGGTTTTTTTTCCTCCTTTGCTGGTACTTCACTTGTGTCGATGACCATTCAAAGTTACAATGGCACTGAAAAAAGTGACTTCTGACCATTTTTCACACTTACGACTGTTGCAGCATTCCCACAGTCATGAGAGGCCAGGCAAGGAGATGCGTACCTCAATGTGAGTGATGTTGAGTTGGCCACGCCCACTCAGTCACATGACCACCAAGCCATGCCCACCAACTAAGAGCCTACAGAGTTTGATGCAAGCACAGGAAGACATTTATCTTGCAATGGAATTTCCTCCAACACAGCAATTTTATAAATTAATCATTTTCCCAGTAAATGCTTAATCATAGACAAACTAGCTAGCAAACAAGATTCATGGAAATTCCTGTGCTCATAATATTATTATTTTGGACTCCATCACAGCAATCACTGCAGTGACTACTGCCAAGTTTCACCTTCGAAATATAGTTATTCAGAACTTCAGGAGATACAGAAAATGCAATGTGACAATGATCAGATTAGTATGTGTACTGGTTTCAGATAACAAAATCAGAAAACTGCTATATATAGTTTTTATATTACGGAATTTTATAGAGTTTATTAGAATGACAGATGCTTTGATAATTGTTGTGATTTGTTATAACCATCTGGAATCCTGGTATAAATTGTAGCAAAGGGGGAAAAGTCGTATTCAAAAGGGTTCAAATATGAAAGAGTTAAAAAGAGATCTAAATATGATGTGTCAATCTAAGCTGTGGGCTGAGACAAAGCCTAGGGAAATGAAAACTAAGCAGCCAATCATGACAGGAAGATTTCTCTGTCAGGTGAACTACTGAAAAGAGGAAACGAGGCAGCTCAATTTTGTCTTTCTCATTGCTTTTTCTCTCACAGGAGGAACAGAAGCAGGCATTTCCAGGATTTCTCTGACTGAAGTAATACTTTGCAATGTTACCTGGGATTCATTTATGCTTTCAGAAACTAAGAGAGTGAATCAGGTTCTTTGTACTGTTATGTGTAATTTGGACGTTTGTCCCATTTGCTTCCTTCAGACAGCAAGGAAGACATGAGTGACTGGATGGTTAAATGCTACTTTGAGAGAAGCAATAATGTTGCTCACCTTAAAAAAGGCAGCGATGTGCCCTGTCTAAACAAAGCCATTGGTTGAACCATTCTTATTTGAAAACTCTTGCCTTGTGTTTAATTTCTCCTTTCGGAGAAAGCTTATTAAGTATGAAGTAACTCAACTGCTGTCAATCCTAGAGGTTTAGGGTTGGTATGGAATGGAAATGACATTGGTCACTCTGTTGGATGATCTATGCCAAGATATGGCATAGGAGGACGATATGTACCTGTCGTGGGTCCTGTTTAGAATTTTTAATACCACAAACCAGAGTATCTTTCTGGACCATAGCAACTGAAGTTGGAAGCACTGATTTCCAGTTGTTCTGTTCCTATCTCAGTGGTTGGTTCAAGCCAGAAATGGTGACATCATTCAAATTGTTTGGTATCACAAGCTTTGATTCTCTCCCTTCATCTCTTTAACATTTATGTATTGCTGCTGAAAAAGGTCATCTGTCAGACTGGTATGCACTATCAGCAATTACAGAATAAAAATGACAACAGATGTAGGCAAGATCTATTACCAAAGTAACAAGGTGAATAAAATATGGCTTAAGATATACAGAATATACAAAAAAAAAACCCAAAAAAACAACAGACTATAAGATGGGGAGGAGTTGTAAAACAGTTAGATTTGTAAGATGGATACTAGTCCCAGACCAGAAAGCAAATCCACTGGAAGACTAAACCATCTTTATTAAGATTGCTTATAGTAACAGAGCTTTGAATTTAATCCACATTTTTTGCCTCATTGCTTAGGTAAAGGATCTTACTTATATCTGTCAAGGTCACCCCTTTTTAATTCTGTATAGCAATACTCTTGATGATTATCAGCTTTACACTGCCACCCTAGGCTGAATCAGAGATATTGTGGAAATGTTCTCATATCTAAGCACCGTGATTTTCCGGATGGGTAAAAGCTCAAACTAGATCCTGGCAAGATAAAATTGATGCTTCTCCAGAACTTTCCTTGTCCCAGCTGTATTCTAGATGAGATTACCCATTCCCTAAAGGAGATAGTTTGTAATCTAAGATTCCACAGGAATCTTCTCCAATACCAAAGCCCAGAAGCATCAATATACTTTCTGTCCTGCTTTTTCAAAATAAAACTTTTGCTTCTATTGAATGCACCAGGAAAAACAATGTTTGTGTCATTCTGATCCTTGACACATTTCAGCACTGGAATAGCTTTTCCAAGGCCTTCGTTGCTATTCAACCACGTGCTAGTATGTGGTATATTTCTTGACTGATGATTCCTTTGCTATTAATATAGTAGTCAATCATAAAAGGCAAAAACAATCTACTAGGTCGATATCATTGTCAGTTCTAAGGCTGGTTGCTGTACCTGTGTGGTCATTAATTTGGTCTGCATACTTAAGTTACATGTTTTCAATGTGCTCCTTGAATTTCATTACTAGAGCTTACAAATTATTTCAATTTTCAGCCATCAGGGTGGTGTCATCAGCATAATACAGGACATTGATTTTTCTTTCCCTAGTTTTAAAACCACTCAACTTCTAAGCTACCCTCACTATACATTTTGCAAAGAAGCTGAATAAATAAGGAATGAGCATATTGTTTTGCTCACTCAGCTGCCAATCTGAAGTTAGAATATTTTGTCATGTTCCTTCCATACCAAAGTTTCCTATGTATAGGCTTTCTGTCCATACTGTTGTTTCCTAACCTGTTTATAGAAAATTGAGATGTTCCAGAATTGCCATTTTAAATATTCTTCTGGCCTTTTAAACAGCCAGCTTGGATATATGGCATATACTTTTTCATGTTGGGCTCTAATCTGCATTGGATGAGATTAAACATTATTTTTCTAACATGTGGAATTAAGGATATTGCACAAATAGTTGGCAGATTGATTTCTGTGGGCTACAGTTTGGTTCTTTGGGTTTGCTGATAAAACATAATTAGGACTTTCACTGATTCTTTTGTTACTTGCCATAATTCTGTAGCTATTCCATCAATTCCTGTAGATTTCCAACATGGTAACAGCTGAAATGCTGATTTAACTTAATTTTTCAGAACTGACCTTCTTGTAAGTACAGAGCATCTTTTAGTATAACATGGATGCTGATATCTATATTGTACAGAATTTCAGTATGTTCCTTCCATCTTTGTTCAGTCACCTTTAATTCAAGTATTATCTGTCTGTTAATGTCCTTTAGCATATCAATTCAAGGTTGCAACTTCCTTCTGAGTTCAGAGACTTTTTGGAAAATGTTCCTTGTTTTTCCATCTTTTATGTCTTTACAGGTGTTGTTATAATACTGCTTCTTGTCTCTTCTAAAGGCTCCCTGAAATTCCTTCCTGAGAGCTTTGTCTTTCTTGGCTTTGGCTTCTCTTTTCTTTGTGACAATTTCCATCATTTCTTGTAACATCCATTTTGCTTTCTTCTCTTTCTTGATCTTAGGCAGTTTCTTTTCAGATTCATCCTTCATAATTTCTTTCAGTTTGTTTTACAGTTCCTCTGATTTCCAACCAAAGAGATTCAGGACTTCAATTCCTGATTTTTAGTACTATAGGTACCTGTTCTTTCATTACTACACTGATTTGCTAATAGATTCCCAGCTACACTGATTTGCTAATAGATTCCAATTGAATTAGCTGTTTTTCACCTTTCAGACTTTACATATGTTTGCTACTGATGGCCTCCTCCAAATGAAATCTGCCTAGTCACTGCATGCCTGTGGGAATGTATTCCTACAACATTTCAGAAGGACAAAAACCTGAAGATAGCTCTTCTCTGTGGAGGCCCTCATGCATTGGAATCCAACGACCTCAAAGTTTACCTGGAACACCACTTTGGCAAGATGTTGAAAACTCTTTTATGGGCATTTAGAGTTTAGTAAAGTAGTATACTATATGGGCGATCGTTTTTTTAACTTTCAATTTGGCTTTTGTTTTTGTATAATTGTGCTAGTTTTATTCTTCTATTTTATATAAGCCACCAGGAGTCACGACTGAGCAAAGAGTAAATCAGTAGATGTTAGAAGACTTGAGAGTAGAGTAATTCGTAGTCAAACAGTAGAATTTCGTAAACTGTGAATAGGGACATGATTATGTTATTACACAGTCAACTACAGCACAGACAGTTATCCTTTTTTAGGATAAAGGATAGCCAGTTTTGTCTGGAGAGCCGGTTTGTTCTAGTGATTAAGGGACCAAACTGAAAAGCAAGAGACCATGAGTTCAAGCCCTACCCTAGCCATGAAAGTCAGGAAGGTGATCTTGGGCTGGTCACTCTCTCTCAGCCCTATCTACCTTACAGAGTTGTTGTGAGGAAAATAGGAGGAGGAAGGAGTGTTGGATATGGTTGCTGCCTTGAGTGATTTGTAAAAATAATAAAGGTGTGATATAAATAAATAAAAAATAAAAAACCCCACTGAACTGTCCACTCTCTTGCTACCTCCACCTCCCTTCTTCTCACCTCATATTCCTGGGAGAATTTCAGTCCATCGTTGGCTTTCAGTCTGTCAATATTGTCAGCAAGGTCTGTTACTGGAATGGGAGGATGGTCACGCATGCCTGTCAGATCAAACAAAACAGAGGGGAACATACTATCAGGAAAAATAATTCTTTAGCTAAAAGGAGAGGTCTTCTTTCATATGTGCGTAGTGGAGCTGATGGCAATGAATAGCAGTAGCACAGAGAACGGAACATGAAAAAGTCAATGTGGCATGCGATGCCAGTAAAAAGGCAGAAAGTATCTGTTCATGCTTACTTGAGACAACAATCAACCACGTGGTTTCCAAATATAACAACATCCTACAAAAGGTGAAAAGGCTTGAAGAGATGCCCTATAGGCTGAAATAAGGTTGCAGAGATAGCAATAAAGTTCCTGAAGAATGGGAATGTTTCTTCATTTCATGTCAGCAATATGCAGTACCGTGCAGAAACAGAAATTGTGAACAGATGCTTGAGGAACAGTTTGGGTTTCTCTCAACAGCTTATTTATCATAAACTGACTGGGGCAGGCAAGTCGTAATTATTAGAAGCTGTACGTCCACTGAAGAAACAGGAATAAATCTTATCATTTAGAAAGATTGTGTATTAACTTTCTTGATTATGCATAATTCAACTTACATAATTAAATAAAACCCTAATTTAATCATTTGAAGAGAGATAGTATCCTATCCATTTAATATGAAAGTACCTCAGTAGGACAGTTTGCACCGTTTGAAGCAAGTTTGTCATTTGTTGAATGACATTGTTGAGGTAATGAGGTCACCCTGCAAATAATCTAAATGGACATAAATGATAAAAATTGATACAAAGGATATCATGTGTCATTTGCATACTGACAAATTATGCAAACAGCCTAGATGATAAAAGATGTAAAATCTAGGTAGAATCAACATAAATTTAACTGCTTCACTAGACTACTTTGGGTGCAATGCATTTGTCATTTTTTTACACCGGGGGTGAGGGTAAGAAAATTCCTGGATAGAAATTTGGTCCACTGTACCTGAAATGTACAAAATAGGAGCCTGTTAAACAGTGGTCTCACTATAATACTAGGCTTTGTTTCCACCTCCGATATCTAATTTTGCCTTTGTTCTTTGGTAATTCTTCAAGCATCAACATTCATTTTCTCTTCCTCCTTAGAACATGAACACCAAATTCTACAACCCTGTGGGCCCAATCAATTCACAAATGTTTCTTTGCCTGAAAAACATCATAATATCACTAAAATAATGCTTGATTTATTTGAAGCTCTGTAAGATGGAAGGAAAGAAAGAAAAAGAGAGCAAGGAAACTTGGACTGAAAAGGATTCAACAAGATACAGGTGGTCCTCAACTTACAACAGTTAATTTAGTGACTGTTCAAAGTTACAATGGCACTGAAAAGAGTGACTTGCGACCATTTTTCACACTTGCGATCGTTGCAGCATTCCCAAGGTCATATGATTTTACACTCGGATACTTGATAACTGACTCATATGTATGATGGTTGCAGTGTTCAGAAGTCATGTGACCCCTTTGGCAACCTTCTGACAAGCAAAGTCAATGGAGAAACCAGATTCCCATAACAATCATGTTGCTAATTTAATGACTGCAGTGATTCACTTAACAATGGGGCAATGAAAGTCATAAAATGGGGCAAAACTCACTTAGTAACATAAATGTTGGACTCAATTGTGGTTGTAAGTTGAGGACTACCTGCATTTCCAAGAGAATAAAAGTTGAAGTGCAATTCAGGGGATGATTAAGTATAAGCCTACTGGACCAATTTTGGGTGGTGAGCATTTCCACAAAATATTACAAATTAACTCCTCATAGTCTTATCCTAGGGCTACAATTTCATGCCTCAGCCCAGCTGGGAACTTCAAGATTTAGGACTGGAACCTTTGAGAAGATTGGGAACCTTTAAACTCCTTTTTCTTTCTTCCTGTGCAAGCTGGAGCATCTTACGTGAGAAGCACCAAAAGCTTGTGTTGATGAAACATCCTGGCTTATTGGAAAGTGGTCATGATATTACTAAATCTGTGGTGAGTGAGGTCAACCTTCATGATATTGAACAAAAGGAGATGGAAAAGAAGGAGTTGAGTGGAGTGAGTAAAAGAGCAAAGCAGGTGGAAAGAAAACTAACTTGATATATTCGGGCAACTGGGGCCACTGGCACCTGTAAGAACAGAAATCCCATTACTGTTGCTGAAGGCAAAGTTAAGGAGTAAGAGAAGGTCAAAAGGTAACACAAAAGTCCTCATCACCATCTTCAAAACCAAGTTTGAGGATAACAATTTTAGCTCCACACAGGTTACACATATGGAAGTATAGTAGGTGCAGTATTGAAACAGTATCAGTTACAACAAGGATTATTTTACAGGTAAATTTATCACCGATGTTATCTTGCCTCAAGTACCAATAGTTAGGATTTTCTCAAATCTAATGACAAATAAGACCTTGCATTCTTTGTTACAGGAATCTTATGACCAAAGTGCAGTCAGAATTTATTCAATCATGTAACAGCAATATGCTACCAAACCTGCCTCAGCTGAAAAAGAATATGAATGTGTTCTGTCTCGCCTTTCCTCTTTCCGAAAAGATGAAAGAGTACACACACACACACACACACACACACACACACACACACACACACACACACGCAAACACAGGCAGGCAAGCTGGCTCAGAGTTCACAGAGTTAATTTTTTGGAACTGATAATACTCTTGGCATTCTACCACGTCCTGCCTGCCAAGTCCGAACTGATAGCAAATAGAATTTTACTCACAGAAAATCACAAGGCAGTCCACAAAGAAATTCTGAAGTAAGGTTAAACTTTGTCCCGTACAAAGTTTCAGGCGAAAACACACCCACTTTTATCCCCTGTGGGGTGTGGCTCAATGACTCAGCTCACTCTCTGACCCTCCCACGCTTCCTACGTTGCTGCTCACGTTTCTCCCTATGACACTGCTTAGGATCGAGCCAACACTCTTTACTCCCTGTCAGGGGCTGCTCCGATATGCCTTCTTCCTGATTAATCTCAGGCTGTTCCTCTCGTTTGTCTGATGGAACCTGAGGCATTACCAGGGAGGAAGGTCCTGGGGAGAAAGGCATTGCCAGAGAGGAAGGTCCTGGGGAGGAAGGCATTCCCAGTTCCTCCTCCTCATCTTCCAGGTCCTCTTCCTCTGACAGCATAGGCTCAGGAATCGGGGCCACATCATGAATGTAAAGACGCTGACAACTCATGTAAGAACTGTTTGTGAAATAGAGATTATTAAGGTAGAAAGCTTTATACTGAAGTAGAGCAGTTTCATTAATTATGTACTAAGCAGGACCTTTCATACTTCAAGAGTTGCTGTTGTGGTTAGCTGGTAGCAGGTGCAGATGGCAGAGGAGAGCGAGGACTCTGATGAGGGGCCAGGACCATCAGGGAGTGGACTGCTGCCTTCAGAGATTGTGGAGGCTGGCAGCAGTGATGAGGAGGTTCTCGAGGAGCCTGTGCCAAGTACACGTGCACGAAGGACTGCTCAGAGGAAAGAACAATTACAGCAGCACAGGCGACTCGGGAGTAAGGCTGCAAGGTAATGGCCCCTCCCTCAAGAGGATAAAAGCCAGGTTTGGAAAAGATAGCAAAGAAGCTCTTAAGCTCAACTGGTGGACATCTTAGTTTGTGTTTGGAGAATCTTGTAAATTAGTTCTTATCTCTGGATTTTTGGCAGCCTTGACAAACAACTTGGCAAGGCTCTTTCTTGTCGAGCTGATTAGTGGAAAGCAGCCTTCAGAATAGAATTAGTTATTAAACCTTAAAAGGTGGGAGCTGCTGTCTTTGTTTGTGTTTGCTCTTTGGGAACCCGGTTGGGTCAGAACAGTTGCTACAAAAGATAACAATTACCAGACTGCTGATGGTTTAGTCGTGGCTGTCTGGTTCCAGAGATTATCTATTCAACTCAGCCTAAAGTGAGATTAGATGGAGGCAACTGATAGTTCAGACTGTAACAAAAGTATCAGTCTTGAAAATCAATTGATAAAATAAAATGGTGCAAAGAATGGGAGCAAGGGCTCACAAGTTCTGGTCCAGACTGAACATAAAAATTAATCTACCTTCCTCAAGCTGTATCTTTTAATACAGACATAGGCATTTTATGGTCTCCGGGACACATTTGGCCCTTTGGCTGTCCCTGTCCAGTTTCCCTGAGGTCGATCAGAGATCATAAATCAAATGTAGATAAGTAGTGTACATCATGCATGCAATACAACTGTATTATTTCTGTTTTGAAGGAGACTGCTAAGGTTTTCAATTTATGTATGTGCGAGAGAACATGCCTCCCCTTTGGGTCACCCCTCCACAACAGTCCCAGTTTTCATGTGGCCCCCTTAGGGAAATTAATTGCCTGCCTCCCACCATACACACACACACACACACACACACACACACACACACACACACACAATCTGAATAGCCCTAATCTTTACTCCATTTCTAAGATGACCTGAGCGGAGTAATCATGTATAGCTGTAGAGAAAGAATGGCTACATGCAGCCATAAACAAACTTGCAGATCTCACCTTGAAATGCTTCCCCCCTCATATAATTAAGGAAAAAATTCCCCAACTTATGTGTAGAGCTCAGAAGCCAAATGCGTCCTTTTTTAATTACTAAAATGGCTTAAGTGCTTTATAAAGTCCACCATCTAAGGAAGGCAGGGTGGCAAGTTATTTTGCATGAACAAGTGAGAAAACAAATCAAATCTGCTCAGATGAGAGTGAAATAACCCCCCAAAAGCAATAAATTTAGAAAATGCTGCCTTATGAAGAGACTGCTTTGCTGAGGGTCAGCAGCGACTAATAATTTAACATGTCATAAGAACCAGAAGGTAGGCAGCACTTAAGGAACCCAATCAGGAGCCAGCCTACTAAACATGCCAACCTGATATCTGATCTATCAGCAGATTGGACTTTCATGGGGCTGATTAATTTGAATCTAGCATGATAGTGAAGAGATACACACAGTATGAGGGATAAGTATCCCTGGGGCAATATAACCATAGCTCACCTGGTGTTTGGTAGTTCAGTCGCCTCATTTCAACAGGGTCAGAAGAGTGGGCGAGTAAGGAATCCTTCAGGCCAATGGTATGTTCATCCTTGGATGAGGGTGAATTGGTCCTTTTCCTGAGGAAAAGAAAGACAGGCTTATACAAGATAAATTTGGGAAAGAATAACAAGATCCTGGCAACAGTCTCAGAAACGTACATAGCAGCATGCAAAAAGGATTATTAAAGCCTGCTGTCTAACATGAACACAATGACAGAAGCTTGGCATTCCTCTTTCTTTTCACATTTATTTGTAAGGGACTATTTCCTCTAGTGGAAGAACACTGAAGATTCTCTGTATTAAAAATTATTTTAAATGTGAAGAATTGTAAAGTACAAGGATAAAGGGTCTTCAGGGTAAATTTTATTGGTCCATTAATACTTGTCTTGAATGGCTGAAGGCATTTGTTAATAGCATAATAAAATATTGTTGTCTCTTCGTGTTATATTTATGTCCATAGTTCTGCTACCCTAGGCTCTTATCCTGGTAGATTAAAGTTACTAAGTAGAGTATAAACTAAGTACTAACTAAGCAGAGAAGAACCTGTCCAATAATTCAGTGGGATAGATTTGCAGGGATTTTGGGATGGCAAGGAATATTATTGGTGGGGTCACTTATTACCATTAAACCACATGACTCCATGCGGTGCTGCTTCTTAACATCCACCTAATGCATTTTACAAAAGGTTTCTTTTTCAGCCAACATATGTGGGTATGATTGTATGCAGAGGTGTGCATGCATGCAAGTGCACACAACTGACTGTTCAAATCTCCTGAATACAGGTAAAGGCATTCTGCTGCGCTCCTAGGCAAAGCAAATGGGAAATTTTGGTGATTGAATATCTTCCTAGTGACAAAAGCCCATTTTTTAAAAGGGGAAAAAGTACCACAAAATTGCCCGTAGACAGGAAACTACGGGCAACTTATAGGAATCAGTGAGAGTCAGATTGCTCCAGCAGATGCACTGCTGTTAATATTTTTTCAAATCACTTTCTATGACATTACAGGGTTGAAATCTGTTCAACACATTTATTATTATATGTTTATATTTGTAGCATAGATTGGGAGGAGATAATTTATAAAGCAGTCACATGTCAGAAAAAAAAGGTATGTCATCAATCTGATTTCATTGCTCAAACAAAAGTATACAGAAAAATGCCAAGGTGCTTTGTTCTGGCCTCTAATTTCTGTTAAAAATCAATTTTGCTCTACCATAATAGCACTACTTTGTTTTATCAATGATTAGTCAGGTAACGAAGTTAGCAGTCAAGTTAAAAGAAATCTGGTTGATAATAGGAAAAAGGAATCATTCGGAACAAGATTTATGGAACCGATTAACAGAACATGCCACATTCTTAGCTAAACTTTCTCATTGTGGACATGTATATTGGTTAACAGAGAAAGCCTAAAACAAGGTCATCTTATTTGTGAAGTTATTTATTTACTCTAACAATGACACGAGATAGGTAAAGGATGAGGAAGTATGGCACAGTAGCAAGAAAGGCAGAGGAATATCAAAAACCAGGCTTTGGATTTAAGCAAGATGAAATTTTGGATCTCAATGCGTACAACAAAAAGAGAAAGATGGTAACTACCTTTCCTGTTTGCTAGATCCATGGAGAGCAGAAATAAAAGAGGAAACCAGGATTATTCAAGGATACTAACCATATATGCAATAACCCAAAGTCCCTTTCTTTCCCTCCACCTTGGAACCAGGCATACAATTATTTATAGCAAAATAATGGTACGTTGTTTAAGTAAGAAATGGAAGACTTTGCATTTGCTGTAAAGAAGTAAGTTGTTGCTACTTTAACTTCACAAGCAGATGACGCTGGACATTCTTGCCAAGAACATGGTCACAACTAACCAAGATAGGGCCTTCTGCTGTCCCAAACCGAATTCTATAGTATTTTCCTGGATTAAAGCACCAACCCTTTCAATAAAGTAATGGAGGATAAGGCACTTCTTGGGCCTAGATATTATATAATTTAAGCAATAGTAATCTATGAAAAGCACTTATATGAAGTTACTCATTCTTATTATAGATAGCAACCATTTATAACCATTTGTTTAGCTACTGTTCAGTTACAACATTGAAAAAAAATGACTTACAACTGGGTCTTGCACTTATAAATGCTGCAGCATCCCCATAATCATGCAATCGAAATTTGGGTGCTTGGCAACCAGTATATAGTTACAAGGGTTGTAGCACAACGGGATCATGTGATCACAATTTGTGATCTTCCCAGTCAGCTTCTGACAAAGCGTAGTCAATGTGGAAAGCTGGATTTGCTTAAGAACTGCATGATTCACTCAACTGCAGTGATTGACCTAACAACTTTTGCAAAATTGGGCATAACTCATTTAACAACCACCTTGCCTAACAACGAAAACCTGGTCCCAATTGTGGTCATAACTTGAGGACTACTTGTATAGACCAAAAGTTTATCAAATGTTGACAGGTGGGTTCATTCATTCCATTCCAAAATGAAATGCATGGGCTGTTATATCTTGCATCCACCATTGCCCTACAAGTGAGCAAAGCTTTGGGTAGAATCAAAGTATCTTAGTGATAGCTGACTTTCATCTTGGATTTAACATTATGTCTCTGTGTAAAACTTAAGCCCCTCACTGTGTCTTCTGTAAGTATAGGCCGCTGATTACCTTTTGAAGAGTAGGATGGCAATAACGATAATGATAATCAAGATGACCGCAAGGACAGGGCCCATCACCCACAGCATTTCTGGTTCATCTTGCGGCTTTGGTGATACCTCCATCACAATCTCCTCTGAATAGGGACTGGCTGCATACTTCTTCTAGAGAATGGGAGAAAAGAGTAGATATAGACAGTGAAAGTAAATAACTTCTTCCATTATTCTTTTGTTATCCTTTAAACAGCCTCTTTCCAATAACCCCATGAGGTCCACCTGCAATTTTCTTGAGCAACAATCCTGAAACCATCAGATACTAATACCAAAATCAATTGTCATGCCTTTGGTAAGCAAAAATTCTGATTTACAACAGCCAGGAAGTATTTAAATTGCAGAATGAAATGGTCTGGTTTAGAGCAAGCTTCAGTCTCAAATGCACTGAGTCAAGTTACAGTCTTTGGTATTGCAGCCAAGTGAACACTGTTGCTGATAGGTAATGACTAAGTAGTTTAGTTTATTAGCCATTTGAAAGCATGAAAATGTGAATAGATAAACAGGTACCACTTTGGTGGCAACACACTCTGTGTGCCTTGATGTATAGGCATGCTGACTACATGACCATGGAAATGTCTTTGGACAATGCTGGCTCCCTCAGTTAAGAAATGGAAATAAGCACCGCTCCCTAGAGTTGAACACGACTAGACAGGGGAAATGTTTACCTTTATAAACAGACCACCAAGCTTGGTAAGTTAGGGAAAACTACTGCATATTAAAAGTCATGGGTGTCTCTCAGGCAACAATCTAAGCCTTGAAAAGAACACCTAGGGTTTCTCATGTGTTTGTCTGCATTCAAATGGTAATCTATAAAACTAGAGATGTCCTTGCCTGGTGCATTCACAGGTCAGCACTTAGGTATGCTATTCTCAAGTCAAAATAAAAACCACCTGTACATAGCCTTTTCAGATTTACCTTACAGGTCAGGGAGAGACACAATCACCCTTTTTATAGCTAGTACTAATACTAATTGCCATGACCAAGGAAGTAGAATATGTTGACCTCTTTTTAGCCAGTGAAGACTCCTTCTGATCTAAAGTTGGGCAGCTGGAGGATGAAATTTTAAACAGCCTTTTTGCGGAAAACACTCAGATCAGCCTCTTTTTGTGGGTTCTCAGCAGGATGGCATACATAGGGCTTAATTTGAGCCATTTTTCAACTCTGGCTCCTGATTCAGTGTCAGACCTTAATGTAAGAACTTGAGAAATAGTAATCAATGCCTAAGAGTCTGTTTTAATACTATTGAGAATAAATTCCAAATGTTCTGGGATTGAAGGAAGGAGCTACAGAGATTTTGAACACCTGACCACTTTCATTTTAGAAAGAACATATGCTAAATAATAATACCATCTTGTAATGTTTGCATGGTTCTTCAGCTAACTTTACTTAATATCATGGGAATCAAAAGGGAAGCTTTAATTTATAGAAAGTAGGATTAAACAGGGAGTTGACAAGCTCAATATTAGAAGGAGCAAGAAGGTACCAGAGCTTGGAGGAGCCAAGAAGAAACTTTAAGAGCATTGGAGCTTAGCTACAGAACAGCTTTAGCTGGATCACTTCCAGGGAAGAATGGGGGACTGAAAATGTGGAGCTGATAATATACTAAGAATAGGGAGTTGACAAGCAGATTGGTTCCTTTGACCCTCTCTGGGCAAGGAGAGAATGCAAGACTGCCTAAGTTGCACTACATATGGTTGCCCCTCACAAGGAGGGGAGGGGGAAACTGGGAGCCAAGAAAACTTGTCATACTTCCTCCTGGCACAGTCAGAGTCTTGCAAAAGACACTAATTTCATACTTTTGTGGGGCTAATCACTGTTTTAGAAATTGCCTATTAACTACTTTAAAGAGATTAGACACTTTCAAAATGACAAGGCAGTGCCTCCAATCCTTAATATAAGAAATTGAAACTTTATTTAAACAGCATTAGAAATTCAAAAGAAACAGCAAAAGGGAACACAGGGTTTTGAGCATAGAAAATTTTAAATGGATTAAAGGGTCTGAAAACATTAGAAAATTTTCGATCTCAAATACTAAGACTTTGAAATTAATTCCAGAGAACCTATTTTTGTGGAAAAATATTTCAGATATTGGAGACATAACGAGATATAACAAGCTAAGCAACTTATAAAGGCTTTCAAGACATTTGTAAGGAATTGCATTGGGATACTGAACCACCATATTAGCAGTGTTGTCTGTTCTTAGTTAGGAACAGTCTGTTCCCAGATGAAACTGTTACAGAAAAAAACCTGCAACAAAATCTGAGAATGTGAACAAGAATTTGTCATTAGACATGCAAAAAATAAAATCACCTAAGGTTTTAAAAATTAAGAAGAAAATAAGAATGCCAATTTCAGAAAGTAATTGGAATAATTTTGTCTTGCTGGACTTTCAAAAAAGGCTTTTTAAAGTTTTTTAAAAATCAAAGACAAGGATCAGCAATAATATAAATGGATTCAAAAGCAAGATTGTTTTACCTCAAAGGAAGGAATATAAAGCGGCTTTGTTCAATCAGGGTTAAAATGGGAACATGTTGTTACTTTGAGTGGATCCTTTTGGACTTGCTGACACCCAGACTGGAAGAATGTTGTGCATTGGATTTGTTTATAGTTATGTTTAAGACTCCCCCACATATATATTGTATTCTAATTGGACAGCATTTATGTGTCCTTAGTGGCTTTTTATTTAAAGTACAGGATCTTTGTGAGCTTGCTCTCTTTTTTGTCATGTTAAATTTCAGCCTTTTGTTTATATCAGGGTACTGGGACCACTTTATGGGAGCTTGTTTACAATTGAGATATGGAATAATGAGTTTTATATTTGCTAATCAGTATATTTATTTTAGGAATCTGTTTGACCTTTTTGGTGATACCTGGATTGGAGAAGACATCACTTATTAGATTTGCCTACAGTTTAAGAGCTGAGTTATGAGATTAAGTGTTTTATATCTGTTATTTAAGGGAATAAAAAAACAGTGAAATTGAGGTGGGAAATCGCAGTCTTAAGTTTTTGGTTTTTTTCTTTTATGTTTTTTTTTGCACCTTTTATTCTCTTTTTTTCCCTTTCCTTTTTCAGTTTGTATTGTATTTTACTATTCAATTAAATATTTTAATAAAAGTGTTAACAAAAAATAGTTCTGGCTGTATCTCAAAACATACCAAATGCCTGGAAAGTGCGCTCGGCTAGCTATGAGTGCCTTAGTACATTCACTCTTGTATACCGTAATCCACAACTTGACCTCAGCTGGCTGCTCAGAGCCTTCACCCTCCCAACTTGGTTGCACATTTGCTATATCCGTCACTGAAGTGTTCAGACTGGGTGAGTAATGGAGCATTTGACCAGCTCTAACGAGCCATTACAAGTAAATGAGGCTGAAAGTAAGAGCCATAGCATGGGACAGAACAGAAAGACCCAAATATCTTCATTATGTTGGACATTACTTACACATTTCACACAGTAGAGCACGCTATTACTCTTACTTTGCTCTCGCTCATCCACATCAGGATGCAACAAAAGACAATGCAGATGCTTACATGGACAGGCAAGTAGAAGGAAAATCTTCCACATCTCCACTATGTCAATAATCCAATAATGCTAACTCTGTAACTGTCCTTTTTTCTTTCAAGTGTTCTTACCGTATCACCATCTTCCAGTGAAGCCAGCACAAAACAACGGTAGCTCAAATCTTCTGAAAGTGGCTTATTAAAGAAGCCTTTATAATTCTTTTCATCTCCCAAAACAAATGTTTCTGGCAGTTCTTCCACTTGGGCTGCGATATAAGGCTTGAGGCGTTCTGCTTGTCGACGCTGGCGCCTTTCTATGGACCCTTGGTTTATGGCCTCAAGTAGCTGGAGAGTCAAAGAATGCTTATGTAAGAAATCGTCCTGCCAGATACCTTTGTGGACTGCACTTCACAAAAACTGATGCTTTTAATAACATTTGTTAACCAAAAAAGGTGCTCCTGACTTTGTGCCACCATAGACCAACACGAGTCCCTTCCTATAGAAGACAAGGTAACCGGTTATTGTATGAAGAAAAAGGAAAAAAGAGCTTAGGGCAGTAAGCAATTGACAATACCCAATGCAAACATTTATTTAATTTATATTGCCACCTTTTCACTCATGGCGACTCGAGGCGGCTTACACAATGGGTTTCAAGGCCATTCAACTCCAAAAAAGATTCTGGAGGGTTTACAACATTTAAAAGAATTATTTAAAAAAACAAACACACTGCACTATATACGACATAAATATTTTCCAGAAAAAGATGGTCTGGAAACAGAGCCAGGTTTTAAAGACACTTGTGGAAGACTTGCAAGACTTGAAAAATAGGAGCAGTTATATATGTCAAGGGCAGCTTCACACAAAACATATGGTACTAGTCCAAATGTGAGGTGAGTAGGATATGAGTGACCATCTGAATTTCTGCCGGATTGAGGAAAAGGTGCAAGCGGGACACAAGGTATGCAGAGGCCCTGATGGACCTCACCCCCTTCCTAAGAGGCCTGTAGGGGGCGTGCATAAGCGCACCAACGTGCCTACCATCCCTGTCCTATTGTTTCTTTTATTTTACTTATATGTATCCATTTCATGTATTCATAACTATGTATATACTTATACCTATTATCTTGTAAGCGATTGACAAATCAAAATAAATAAATATTAAAAAAACCCGACTATTTACTGTTTGAGCATTACTTCTGAGTCCCAGAGGATTTCCAGACTAGTCTCAAATGGGAAAGGTACAAGCCCACTTAAGACCAAAGATGAAAATATCTGAGATGGGGAAGCGTCGGAGTGCTAAAGAGGCAGATCCACTTTGTTTTTTCAGTCTAGGCTGCCTCCCCCAGCAATCTGATGTAAATATTAAGCAGGAGGAATGAGAGCATCAAGCTTTGAGGGACCTTCCTTTCAACACCAAATGGTACTGACCACCGAGGAAGGAGATGAACTACTGTAGCACAGTACCCCCTCTTCTAATCTGCCTAACTAGTCCATAAGGATACTGGTAAAGAGTACTGAAAGTTGCCAAGAAAGCAAGGCACATGAGGATGGATCCAGCATCTCCACCCCAAATATGCCAAAGGCACAACCGGTGCTACTATATCCTGGCCTGAAACCCCACTGAAATTAGTCCAGGTATCTACTTCCTCCAAAGCCCTTTATAACTCCTATCCAACCACTTTAACCACAAAGGGAAGGTTGGAAATTAGATTATAGCTTCCAAAATATCGATTGTGGAAGCCCATTAATTTGAACTTACAGAGAAAAATAATAGTTTGACAGGCTTTGAGTTGGATTTATCTTACCGAACAAGCGTACTTTGCAGTCTGGAGTACTGTCAGGCATATTATATTTTTCCATGTTGTATGTCTGCATTATATATTTTTAAATATAAAATTCTGTATGGTACTAACAGATTTCATAGGGGATCCAGATTAAAAAAACCTGAATATCATAGTCACCCATAAATTCATAAGAATGATATAAACATATCAGGAATTTAATTACATTGCTATACAGGCTCTCAGATATTTGAGTGTGCTTTTCTAATGAATACAAATGATTGTTAGGGTTTGAAATGGAAATTCTAATTTAAAGTGAAGAAAGGCACAACATATATTTCACACAAAATGATAAAAAAAAATATACAGCAGCAGAGCAAATATGATGCCCAAAAGACAGAAGTTATATAAAATTATGCTATTATACAGTATTAGGGACAGAGGCTGTTGACTTTTGGTCTCTAGAATGATACTGTTGCTTTGCATCCATACACTGGGTAACAGATAACAGATAATTAGAGTTGGAAGGGACCTTGTAGGTCATCTAGTCCAACCCCCCGCCCAAGCGGGAGACCCTACACCATTTCTGACAGATGGGAGTCCAATCTCTTCTTGAAAGTCTCAAGTGATGGTGCTCCCACAACTTCTGAGGGCGAGCTGTTACATTGGTTGATTGTTCTCACTGTCAGAAAGTTTCTCCTTATTTCCAGGTTAAATCTCTCCTTGTTCAGTTTTCATCCATTATTCTTTGTCTGGTCTACAGGCTCTTTAGAAAATAGCTTGACCCCTTCCTCCCTGTGGCAGCCCCTCAAATATTGGAAGACCTCTATGGTGTCTCCCCTGGTCCTTCTCTTTACTAGACTAGCCAAGCCCAGTTCCTGCAACCATTCATTGTATGTTTTAGCCTCCAGTCCCCTAGTCATCCTGGTTGCTCTTCTCTGTACTTTTTCTAGAGTCTCAACATCTTTTTTATAATGTGGTAAACAAAACTGGATGCACTACTCTAGGTGTGGTCTTACTAAGGCTTTATAGAGTGGTATTAGTACTTCCTTGATCAAAGGTCTTCAAGTCCTATCTTTTGAGGTCAAATACACACACATCCAGAGTACAATCTTTTTGCTTGAAAGAGAGATTGTGAAATAGAATGCAGAAGGAAATGAAGTGTGCTCCATAAATGCAGTAACACCTCTGGGAATTCTAGCATAATGACTTCTTTCAAGTTAAAATTGCAGGCAATTTTTAGATTTAGTTGGAGTTAATGGGCATTTGAGGAAGTTAGTGCTTCTAAGAACATTAAGAGATGGTGATAAACCCTGCTGTCCTAGGGGAATAATCTCACACATGCAAAAACAAGGATATCCAGCTTCAGAAAATGCCAAATTCTCTGTCAATACTACTATCTCCAGCACACAGGGCTGGTGAATATGACTGCTATAACCTTCTCTGTTTAGTATATAGCCTTTGGATAATGCTCAAAGGCCCTTTGGAAAAGATGGGTCTTTACAAGTTTGTAGCAGACCACTGGAATAGGGAATATTCTTACCTTGGAGGGTAGCCCCCCCTCCCCCCCCAAACCATTGATGTCCTGAGCAGATATTGCCTGTGTTGTATGCAGGGGTGGGTTTCTACTGTTTCTGTCCACCTCTGTAGAACCAGTAGCTCTGAAGAGCAGCAGACATAGAACTGGTTCTACGTCTGCTGATATTTTTGCCCACCTGGGCTCTTACCGGATCTTTATTTCCTGATTTTTCAACTTCAGCTGCCGAGCGAGGCACAGCTGCAGTTTAAAAAGCAGGAAAAGAGGGCTGTTTCAAAGGCTGCTTCTCTGCATGCAGCATGCTGATGACAATTTACAGGTGCGTGGCTCCAGCGTACAGGGAAGCTCGTAAATCCTGAACCGGTAGTTAACCCTGTTGTATCCCACCCCTGGTTGTATGGGTAGCTTTTATCAGGCAAAAGTGGCCTTTTTAGATAACCTCAGGCCATTAAATTTTAAAGGTATTAACAGCATTTTGAATTGCACTCAGAAACCTACTCCTAACTAATGCAGTTATTCAATTATTGTGTTTTATTAATGAGGTGAATCACGCATATTTATCATTTAGGTGCACGGTTGTCCAAACTTTTACTTTGTTCGAACCATACCAAATGAAAAGGAATAGTCTTGGGCCACATAATTAATCTATCTAAATAACAAACTTCCTTTAAAAATATTTCTATTATCTTGCGGGACTGCATTATTAGCTGTCCAGGGCTGTGTGTGGATAGCAGGCCATGGGTCGGACGCACCTGACTTCGAGTGATCACACATTCACCTCTCAACTAAGAAGTCTGAGAACCCCCTGCAGTAGCATATTTCTTTCTTCTCATACCTGGTCCAGTTCCATCTCATCGGGACTCTTCAGTCTGGAGGCGAGCATCCTGCTTGTGTGCTCTATTGGTACTACCACAATGTAGTACGACCTGTGGAGGAGGACGAAGAAGAAGAGAGGAAAAGTGAGTTCTTCTAGATATAAAGGAATACCCTCCATAAAATCCCTGTAATGGTCCCTGACTGCTTCATTTTCTTTATATTCTTCAGATTGTCATGAATTAGAGAAATAATGTTGTAAAGCTTAATTTTTTTACAGCTGAGTACCAATTTCAGTGGTATGTTACAGAACCATAAACACGAATAAGACTTCAACAAGCTTTGTAAATGATTTATATTCATTACTCAAGTAATTGGGCAGAATAAGGTCATCTTGGGTCCTTTAAAAGGAAAGAAAGGGAGATTATGGCTTTATGGGCTTAATTACCATAAAGAATAAATAATTCAAAGAAGCAACATGTGGTACAGAAAAATAATAGTCCAGAATCAGAATCCTAATAGGTTGCTGCTTCAAATCCTATACACTAATCTCTTGTATTTTGTCCTCGCTATTTGGATATATTTTAGGGCATTTTGTAGTTGAACTCACACAATTAATCAGAGTCTATGAAATCTGACATGATTCCCAGTGATACCATCTTACTGCCCATACAAAAATATATTCACTTCGCAGGGATTATCTAATCTGAGTAGGAAAATACAGTACTAACCCTATTACATTGTGTTTTTGGAGGGTCAGAACATAGTGACGGATCAGTATCAGAAGGAATCAGAGACGTTGAAAGAGTATACCTGACTGGCACAGAAGTCTTCACTTTGGGGAGGGTGATGGTGAACTGTCCATTATGGATATATTTGTATGGGGAAACAGGCTTTGTCTGGAAAACATCAGGTGATGTCCGGATGAAGACCCGATGTTGTAATGCGCCTGCACTACTTCCCCGGTTTGTAAGTGCAAAGGAATAATTTGTGTCTGGCTGCAAGTAATTAATCAGCTTCTTCATAGAATGTCCATCTACCTCCACAGTCTGCCCATTGTATAGAATCTGAAAGCAAAGCAAATAAAGTATTGGATTTCATACTTGGACATTTTCACCTAGGAAAGTAATGAAATTTTTCACCAAATTTCTATCTCCAAGTTGGGTCTTGCCTGTGATCTTCTGATAATAAGTGAAAACTGACTTTAAATGTAAAAGCTACTAAAATGAGGTATTTATCTTGGGAGTTTCTCAATATTCAGATAGCACTAATTTTCTAATTCCACTTCAACTGGGCTCTAGATCTAGTTCTTAAACTGAAATTATAATGATTTTGTGGGAACATTGTTGTCCAAATACTTTGTGGTTTACTTTGGAACTTAAAGCAGGTTTTGTTTCCATAGACTGCAATATACTCTGACGATTCCTATTTGAATGGATGACTTCAGAAGGTGGTACTCAGAATCTTCATTGTGCCAGTCTTTGGAAGAAACAGCAATTCATGCTGCCTCTTTGGCTTTGTTACTGATTTTTAAATATAAAATCAACAAAATTGTTAGAAAAGAAACAAAAATAAGGACTAAATAAGAAAGAAAATAAAAAATAAAGGTTTTGTTACTGATTTTTTTATGTTTTAATTTTATGTTGTTAAGAGAAAGACAGATATAGAGAGACAATAAAAATTCCTTTGCTTTCATGGCTGATGCAGACTTGCCCAGATAATTCCAGACATCTGGAATATAGTGAGCTGTCTCTGTTTCAACTTTGATTCCATCTTTAACTATAGTCTAGCTGTGGCAAAGCAACAAAAGTGATCAAAACCCCCTCCTCTGTTTCTTAAATAAACAACTAATACTTCTAAAAACTAAGATTGTGGATGGTAAGCCAATATCTATGAGGGGTCATCAACCCCCCCGATCTGTGGACCAGCGCCGATCAAGCGGCATGCCAGCAACTGGGCTGTGCAATCAAGCAAAGCCCCATCCGCGGAGTGCAGGCAGCATGCAAAACTGCACTCCCTCCGGTCTGTGGAAAAACCTTTCTCCACAGAACCGGTCCCTCATGTCCAAGAGACTGGGGACCGCTGCTCTATATATCCCAGGATATTCTACTTACAATCTCATGAAAATGTGTAAAATCAGTAACATTTCACACGAAAGCATATATCTAACATTCCTTTAAGAGGGGAAGAAGCACTCTTACATTATGGACATCAGGTTCAACAAACATCTTATCATAATGCCACTACTCATTCACTCCACCAGATCAGACTTTTTTTTTTTTGGCAGGGAATTTATCTCCTGGTCCAGATGAAATAATGGTTGTTGCTGGAAAAAACTGAAAAACTTCACTATTGATTTTCAGGAAAGAATTTTCAAAGGTCCCAGTTCTCCCCCATTAAAAGAAAGAAAAAATTGAAAACTTCACTATTGATTTTCAGGAAAGAATTTTCAAAGGTCCCAGTTCTCCCCCATTAAAAGAAAGAAAGAAAAATCATGAGGTTTATCGTACACCTCCATGTTATAATCTGGACAATATATACTTTAATCAAATCTGTTAAAGAGAAAGAGGACTCTCTTTGGGGTGTAGATTTAGTGTACAACTGTTCATCAAGTGGATATAATGCTAATAGTTCCCATGGAGATTTATCAGCAGTGCTTATTATTAGGATTTGGCATGGCATTCTACATGTGTGAATTGAACAGTTGGGTATATGGGGAGCCTTATTTGGAATATTCCTGCTTCACTGATCATATCCAGGCCAGTTATTCCTTCTGTACCTAACCCTGCACACAACCTGCACATCTAGAATCAGCAATAGGCGTAAGGAAGCTCATTTACACTTCTTATAATTGCATGTCTGCTCTATAGTTAGCAACCCAATAGCATCTCCTCTCCCAAGCCTCCATGTGGCCAGCTTGCAGGAGAAATTGCTGTCAACTCTAACTTAATCCTCATCAGCAGCCTAAGCTATATTAACCTAGGCAGACCTTCTGAACTTTACATACTGTAGTATCTTGATAATTCATTACTTCAATTAAGAACACATTGGATCTGTGGAACTAGAAATGAGGAAATCCCAGCACAGAATCCACTATTAATAAATGTGTCAGGCTTCCCAGTCTAGGACTCAGCTGTAAATCTTTAAATCCTGATTTTAACAGGCTTGGCTGGGCAACAGAAGTTACATATCTCTGTCAAGGTCATCTACCTTACTCCCTCCAGGAAGCTTAATCTACAGCAGCGGTTCTCTGTACATTCAACATAGTGTGACTAAATACAAATCTTTATTGCAACCTAGGAGGCTTATTAAACAGTTGATTCTTGTCTGTCACGGTGAAGGTACAGTTCCTTTCTTATACTCCTGGGACTTTACACCCATTGATGCTTCTTTGTGCCTTTTCCATGCTTCCATGGATTTTTTTCTTTGTACTTCATGGCCCTGAACCTGAATACTACTGACTGTTGACATAATTTGCACCTCTGTTCTGAGAACCTTTTGGCTTAACTCTCACAGTATATCCACCCACTGCTAGCAAGGTCAGCAGGCACAACTTTATACCAAGATCCTTTATCTTGCTCTAAGGCATTGTTTAGAGTGGTCAGATGTCCAGAATTATGCCAGACAGTCTGGATTTTGTAAATATTTTCCCTGTCTTTGCTGTGGTGGCTCCCAATTTGCCTGCCATTTTCATCGGCTCATGTCTGCCTTCCTGTAAGTTTAGCATATTTGGGTTGTAAACCTCCAGGCATTCATAAAAATGGCATCTCTTTGCTGCCATCCAATTAAAGTCCAGGCTTTTGTAGCCCAGATATGATAGTTCTGCTCTGATTTCTTGCAGGAAATTTGGAAGTGAAAGTACATCCAGACATGAGACTGATTTGACTGTCCTCCAAGGAGTCTACATGATGATGGCACAATGATCTGGGTGGAAGAAGTGGGAGACATAAATACAACATCTGATGCAAGATTCTGACTCTTTATCTTTTCCCTGGAGGCTTTCAAATTTAATACAAAACTAAATAGTTTGCTATGGGCAGCTGATGCTGCCAGGGTCTGCTAGTTGTAAAGATAACTCCCATCCCAGGTCTCCTTAAGGTATCAGTAAGAGACAGAAAGAATAGAATAGAATTCTTTATTGGCCAAGTGTGATTGGACAGACAAGGAATTTGTCTTGGTGCAAATGCTTTCAGTGTAAGAAAAGATGCATTCGTCAAGAGTCAAGTATCATCAGGTAGAACACTTAATAATAGTCATAGGGTACAATAAGCAATCAAATCATATTAGGAAACAGTCAATATAAATTGTAAGGATACAAGCGACAAAGTAACAGTCATACAGTCACAAGTGGGAGGGGATGGGTGATAAGGAGTGGTGAGAATAGTAATAGTAGTGTACACTTTGTAAATAGTTGAACAGTGTTGAGGGAATTATTTGTGTAGCAGAGTGATGGCGTTCAGGGAAAAACTGTCCTTGTGTCTAGTTGTTCTGATGTGCAGTGCTCTATAGCATCGTTTTGAGGGAAGGAGTTGAAACAGTTTATGTCTGGGATGTGAGGGGTCTGTAAATATTTTCACAGCCCTCTTTTTGACTTGTGCAGTATACAGGTCCTCAATTGAAGGCAGGTGGGTAGTAATTGTTTTTTCTGCAATCCTAATTACTTTCTAGAGTCTGTGTCTGTCTTATTGGGTTGCAGAACAGAATCAGACAGTTATAGAGGTGCAGATGATAGACTCAATAATTCCTCTGTAGAACTGTATCAGCAACTCTTTGGGCAGTTTGAACTTTCTGAGATGGCGCAGAAATCACAGAAATATGTGTGTGCATATGGGAAGGTAGGGCTACCTTTATCAGCCTAGTAAGTACTCATCTAGTATTTCTCTCTATTGTTACATTTTTTATAAGTGGACATACAGTTTGTTCTCTCATCACAATTTTTCTTTTGCTTATAATTTTATAGGCTTGCTGTCTTCCTTTCTAAATAGGCATAGTCAGCCTAGCTGTTGGTTGCTACATTTTAGTGACTGAGACTTAAAACAGGTAGGAATGAGAAAGTGTAAGTAGCTCTGCGGCAGCTAAGACACAGCATTGTGCTGCCAAAATCCTGATTTGTCTATCTGGGTTACATGCTTAGGTGGTTTCAACAAACAGTGACCTGATGGCAACAAAACAACTGGTTTCAGATAAATAGTCTGATCCCTTATCACTTTTATCAAATCAAAGTCAGATTTAGGACTGCATGGAAGACTCTACAGTAATTACTACTCTTAGATAAGGTTTCCATCCTGGCTGTTGAATAGTTCCTTACCTTGAATGGTACTGCCGATTTATAAGAATCAGGTACTTCCCAACTAAGTAGCACTGAGGTTTTCATCACTGCACTGACACGGAAGTTCTTTGCGAACACTGCAATTAAAAAAACTTCTCTTGAGCATTGTCAGAGGAACAACTAAAGGCAACTGTTATCCAATCCTTCACATCTTAGGTTTAAACTAGCACAGGTTTTTCATTTGTTCCTTTGGCTCTTCATTACAAAAAGTCAAAAGAGAAGAGTTACTGGGTACTGGTTCCTTAAAGAAATTCCTTTTTGAAGTTTGCATGACATCGGTTGTGATATAATGTTCATGTACACAGAAACAATGGGATATGTATTTGATCTGGAAAATCAATCATTGCAACCCTCCTGCCTATCCCTACCCTCCTCTTATACCTCTTATAAAGTATATTAAGACTTGAATAAGATAAGGTAAGACTAGATGGGATGTTTTTCACCCATTTTCTACCATAGGAATTCAGAATCTGACCACAGCAAGAGGTGCCTACCTTGTTCCATTGGCATTGTTCTTGATTGAATGCTGGGGCTGAGAGGTCCCGCTCCCTTGCTAGTGTGGGCTCTAACTCTGATGTCGTAAGTTGTATCAGACTTGAGATTGGTCAGAGTGATACTTTGTTCCTTAGTAACATTGGTCAGGTTTTGCTGGCTGTTTATGTCTCTGTATACAACTGTATAGTTAGTAATTTTTCCATTCCTCTCAGCCAGCAGTGGTGGATTCCAGGTCACTTTAGTGGTGGAGGTGGTAAGCCCAACCACCTCCAGGTTCTGGGGGAAGCCACTTGGTGGCTCCTCTGGAGTACTTATTTCCTTCTCAAACTCCTCCCCAGGACCTGCCCTATTCTTTGCAGACAATTTGAAGATGTAAGTGGCACCCTTGTAAAGTTTGGTCACAGTGTAGTGATCGTCATCTTTTCCAAACTGAATTACTATCATCTTCTCTTCATCAGCACATTTGTATCGCAGCATGTAGCCCAAGAGCTCTCCAACCATCTCTTTGGGTGGGAGCCAATTGATTAGGGCAGTGTTCATAGATGTTGTACTGATCATCATGGTAGGTTTGCCTGGGACTGTAGAACAAAAACAGGGTATTAGGCTATGAATGGAAGCGAAATTTAAATCTTGAAGCACTCCAACAGCATTAGAGATGAACCACAAACTGAATCCCAGCATCTACATAGATTTTGCCCACATTATGCTACATCAGATTGCAGATAAATAATCCCATACTTAAATGAATTAGAACGTTAAAAGCATTTTGTGCACCCAGGATGGCGCATGTGGGAAAAATCTTCCCAACTTCCAAAGTGCCCTGAAGTGGTTCTGCCCAGGAAGAGCTGTTCTTCATTGTAATCCTGAATGGGTAGTTCAGTTATTACTACTCTCTGTATTCCATACTTAAATAAAAATAAATAATTTTGTCCAAGGCTTTATTTTATGGGATGGCGGACCCTTTAACTCCAGGAAAAAAGAATAATTATTAACCTGGCATGTTATTAAGTGATGTAGCAACATGCAGAAGAAACCAAATTGTACCACAAATCATTTAAAATGCAGAAGATAATTAGCTTTATAAATATATCCAAAATTAACAATTATCCATATTACAACCAAAATCAGTATCTTTGAATTGCTTATCCAACTCTGTCTTAAATCTCAATGCATCTATCCAACTATCCGAGCATTCCTTGAATCTCAGCATTTGTCAAAATGTAGATAATGCAATCTTGGATAGTTTGAACAAGGTAAAAAGTATAATTATAATATAGCTATTTGGTTACTAGTATAAGTTACTGAGGACATGTCCAGACTCGGCTTTGGAATCCCTGCTAGTTTGATGCAGAGAAATTTCACAGTAGCAGTTATAATTTCACCACCTGTGTGAGCTCCTGAGAGAGGGTAGCATGCTGCTGGCAATCAAAATACACTGTGTTTAAGCTGATGAACTGGTTCCTGCTAGGAATGCTGATGTGATGGCTGTGCAAAAACCTGATGCCAAATTTTGTATGTGCAGTACAAATTAAGGGCTGCTCCCATCAAAGCTTAACACCTGCTGTATAAAATGGATGGTTTCATATCTCAGTTACACCCACAATAGACACATCTCTTTCCCCCTCATCAGGTGAAATTGATGTGTAAATCCAACCACAGCAGAACTATTCAGAGCCTGTTTACTGCCAAAATAAGCATTAGCCTGTGTTGGATTGTGGCACCCAGAGACGAACAACAGCACAGTAATATTCCACATACGGTTTAAGTAGGTTTAGCTAAGTTATGATGATGAAGTTCCTCTGTGAAAGCCATTTAGATTATGGAAAATGTTTTAACAAACTTTACTTGCTTAATTGGATACCCTGTTGGTAGGATGAACAGAATTGATATGACAGAGAAACTAAGAGAGGGCAGCACTAAGAATGGCACAAGGAGGGATTTTAAAAAAGTTTCTATGGAATGATTTTGTAGAACTTGGAACTAATCTAAAATTTTGTCTGACTACCTGGCATATATTAGATCAGAAGAGACTAACCCACACTTTTTGTATGACAACAATGCTCCAAAGATATTTCCCATCTCACTTGGCTTCTCTTTCTACCATTACATTAACATTTCTTGAACTAGTATATTCTTCAATGAAAATTTTTTTTAAGTCTGTTGAAATTTGGCAAATAACAAGACAGAAATAAATAATCTTTTCATTCATTGTATTTAATCTGCCAAGTTTTTAAAAAGAGCAAAATCTGAAACCAACACAAATTAGCATATTGTAAACAACCAGGCATCATTCCAAAACAAGAGACTACTACAGAAAGTTCTTTAAAAAGCTCTGCATTGTCTCATTAGATATACCTGGATAAGACTGTAACTACAAATCTTGATTAGAGCAGGCAGATCCAACTGTATCCTAGTGTGCTTTCTAGGATCTCTGTGTGTCCCCGAGTTCCATTCCCACCATCTGTTTGTTTGTGCTTATTTAGGTAGGAAGAAGGAACAGGCATAAGAAATGCAGCATTTCCTTAAACAAAGGTAACAATTTCTGTACTGCAACCAATTTCAGTACTCTTCTGTTTTCGTAGTTTTTTGTTCATTTCAAATATCATTTCCAAACAGGTCAACAGAGTTAAGTAATTATTCAGAAACACAGCTCAAAAGATACGATTGAATCCTAGACATCATTTAACTCATTACAATTGTATACTTCAGTGGTTTCCAATCTAAGGCATCACTGGTGGATTGAGAATCTAATATGGATATATACTAATACAGATACTAAAAGATTTTTTTTTAATTAAAAGTCTCAGGAGGCCACTAATTCTAACACTGTACAATTTTATTATTCATGCTTGATGTTGGCAATTTCAATATTTTTTAAAAGTTGGTGTTAATTTTTTTTTAAATTTTTGGTTATCTGAAGTATGGCATTATGCAAAAAATTTCTGTGCTGCATGGTGTATATAAAGACAGTGTTGTCAGGTCTTGGTCATATTGTGTTGATTAAAAGCTGTTGTGGTGATCCAGGATAAAGGAAAGGTTAGGAATGACAGACACAAACAGAAAGCGTCTAAATGAAAATATATGTTTATCACTATGTACCTTGTAAGGACATATAATTTCTTCTCCCTGTTTGGTATACTAAAGTTGAGATAATTCAATGAATTATAGATAGGATCAGAACAGACAAAACAGTGTATAGGACCATGAATGTCAACTGATGACTATATGCTTCAGGTAGACAACTTAGAGCTATCCTTACTATGAAATGTGGTAATGGCCACCAAGATACCATGTTTCTCATATAATAAGGCTGGGTCTTATTTTTTTTTGAGCCCCGAAAAAATGGCTAGGGCGTCTTTTCGGGGGTGACTTAATTCCCCCCCCTTTGCATCTTCGGGCGGGCGGGCGGCGATGGTTTGGATGTTGACCTCAGCGTTGGTGGGGCACTTCGTATCAGGGTCAACGCAGGCAGCACCATATCCGGGTGTGCAACAAAAGTGCTTCCTAATGGCAAGCCCCCCCACCATTCGCCCCCATTTCGCATATTTTAATATAGGCCTTAATTTGGGGGGAGGGGCTTAATTTCATTTCATGCCTATAAAACATGCTGGGACTTCCTGTTGGGGGAGGCTGTATTGTTGGAGAAACAGGGTAGATGGTTTTTGAAAAAAGGCAATTCATGGCAAATGAATCTACAAAAAACCTGTTAACTATGAGAGCTAATAAAAGATGAGGGATACAGTATCAATTACCAATAATTAACACAACAGTATCATTGTATTCCGGTTCTGTTTGAGACAACTGCTGGTTTCTAATACCTAGACAGGATGAAGTGGCCTTTGGGGAACAGAGGTCTGTATTTAGTTTAGTTCCATTCACTACTACTTGCAAATAGTCTACAGATGAGGTAAAAGGGATAGAACTTTCAAATATTCCCAATTTTTCTGAAGATTTAAATTTCTGCCATGACTCCAACTATATCAATGATTCAAGCAGCTTAAAAAAGATAATAAAGTGGGCCTGTCCATTGAGGCATCTTGTAGAACAAATGGCTTACCTGCTCCAGTTGTAGCAATCACTTTGGCCTTGCTGCGGGCCCCATCCCCTTTAGTGGTATAGGCCGCGATGCTGACAGAATAGGTAGTTTCTGGTAAAAGGCCTCCTATGATGGTTTCCTATAGGGAGAAAAAAGATATCATATATCAAACAAACAGAAAAGGAAATAAGTAGCAGAGCATACTCTTAGATCTACTCTGTAGTCTCAGATCTACTCTGGAGTTTTCCTCAAACAAATTTAAAAGTGTGTTTGGTTTCAAGCTCTTTTAGTTCTCACAGCTAATAAATGTCTTCATTGAAACTACAGAGTTAATATTACAAATTGGAAAGGCAAGCTTTTTTTTAGATTATAAATACAAATTAAAAACTTCTCTTTTTTCAAATCAGGTATACAGATATTCAACTTTTTTCTTTTAATTTGGGCAAAAAATCTGAAGTTTGTAGAACCTTATAATTATAATGCAATATGACAAAAGTTACTTGTGGTCTGATAAGTGAATGGTGTAATTTAGCCAACAAACATCAAAGTAATATTTCTTAATTGAATGTCACCAATGAAGAACCAAAGGCTGTTGAATAGCTAATAAAGATAATAAATCATCCCTTAGTGAGGCTTTACCTTGATGTGATTGTGTTGCTAGCATGTTCTGAGAAACGTGAGAGCTATACTAGACTTTCAACCATCCTGGACAATGTCATCAGAAGAACCAGATGAAGAGTGTCTCTCCCATAAACAATATAGTGAGACATAACTTACAGAAACCTATATTGGATCAGTTATTACTTGGGTCAATAAGACTATGTTGGGTGTTGGAGTTTCTGGACATCTGGTGACAAGTGGACTACAGGATTCAGACTGTTGGCTGAGCAACCAGGGCCAGCAGCTGCAGAACTACTGGAAGAAAAAAATTCTTATCCATTGCAAATATAAAAAAAACTGAAAACAAAGAAATAATGATTTGCTACTACAAATCCTATTAAAAAGGGGATATTTGAAAAAGGATCCACCAATTCTGGAAAGAACATCAGAATCAGAAATAAAAGAACAGCAGCTGGCAAATCAGCATCAATTTGTAATATGGAATAAGATACTCAGAAAAGTAGAATTAGTAGAACTGCAAAGGTCTGTCCAGGCCAAAGAAAGCTAAGCTTTACTGGAAGTAGCTAAGACAATAGAGACAAACAAGGGAGAGTTGTTGGTAGAGGAAGCCAGACTAGCTATTAAACCATTCTCATTTCCAAACCAGGCACCCTCTCCTCTAACTTCTTAAAAACAAAGAAACCCCTAAATGAAAAATACAGGAGGAACGGAAATGAAGAATAACTGAGCATCTAGAATAGCACAAAAGCAACAGAATAAGTTTGCCTGATTGAAGCTTGTTAAAAAAAGCAGCTTGAACAAGCATTAAAAGATGCCAATACTGTAATATCAAACATATGCACCAGCTCATTACAAGAAATAAACCAACTGATGTACATCATGGTTGCAATTATAACTGAACACCTGTGATGCAAAAACAACAAAGAAAAAAAAAGTCAAATAATGTACCACCAAGATGGAAGATTAGACTAGAAAACAAGATCAGCAAGATACAACAGATGAAAGAAAAGAAGCTGAAGAACAAAAAGACCTAATCAAGAAACATCTCCTAGAAACAAGGAAAACTAAGAAAGCACTAAAAATAATAAGGCAGCAAATAATAGCTATAGCCAAGATGATGAGCAGATATGCTCAAATTCCACACTGCAGAATCTTCAATTTCAATTGAATCTGAAAAATTTCTACCAATCCATTGATGGAGAAACGGAAGTAAACCAATCAGCATCTGACAAAGAAAAGCCAGCTCAGTTCATGGAGCAGCTATGGAACAATCCAAAAATATATAATTTGTATGCACCTTAGACAAAGGAGGTGGATAAGAATAAAAAGAAGCTGGAGTGAAATAACTTATAGTAATAGCAGAAATAGTACAAGAGAAAATTGCAAGGAAGATCAAGAAATGGTGAGTACCAGGAAAGATGAATTGCATGGTTTTTGATTGAAACATCTGATTGGTCTATAATGACTCATTGCCAAGCAGTTTAACAACATACTGCAAGGACAGGAAATGGAAGATTGGTTAACATCTGGCAAAACTTTCATCTGATAATGAAAGACCTAACAAAAGGGATTGCACCAAGCAACTAGAGGCCAATTACCTGCTTTCCAACAACTTTCAAATTGCTAACCAATGTGACAGCTGATGCAGCCCAACAGCATTTAGTTTAAAACAAGCTCTTTCCACCTTAGCAGAAAGGAAATTGCCCAAACAGCAAAGGAACAAAAGATAAGTTCAAATATAAAAAACATCTGCCAGACTATCCCACTTCCTTTACATGGCCATGTAAAAACACCATTTAGAATAGAATTGCTACTTAACAGTGACCAACTAAACAGTCAAGATATTGCAAGGTAGTTTGGACTGGACATATATGCCATCCTCTTCATCAACAGAAGAAAGGTAATAAAAAGTAAGGAATCAAGATGCCCTATGGAAATAACCTCAAGAGTCTGGATGAAGACCATGACTTCAAGCTGACAACATGCTGAAGTCAAGTAGAAAGTTAGAAATAAATACAACTTGAGAGTGAAGAGGATCTTAAATCCAAACTCAGAGGCAGAAATACCATAAAAAAATTTACACTTTGGTAATTTCAATTGTTAGATACACAGCTGGAATAATGGACTGGACTCAATCAAACCTAAAAGCCCTAGATAGGAAGCCCCAAATATAATGACAATGAATCATGCCCTTCCTCCAGGCAGCACCAAATTTTACTAACCAAGGAAAAATAAGAAGGCATGGAAGATTGCAGATACATGAGACAGGTGACGAAGAAAAAAGGGCAATGGAAGAAAATTTGATAGTAAAGAAGATGCACTGAAGCTACCATGAAGGCTTACTGTCTCTTTCCAAGACCGAACTGGCCTACAAGAAAGATCAAATGAACAACAGAAAAGCAACATGGAAAAATAAAGTATTACATAGTCAGTGCAGTGAAAGAAATGGCAGGCAAAGTACATAACCACAAGATCTGGCAACCGCTAAGAGAGGAAAATTGAAGAAAGAGACTGCACAAGATCATGCCTGAAGAACGAATGCATACAAAGCCAAAACTGAAAAGACAGCAACAGACAGCAAATGCCGCCTCTGTAAAAAAGCTGAAGAAATAATGGACCACCGAGTTAGTTGCTGCAAGAAGATCACACAGGCTAATTACAAACAGGATGACAAAGATATCTGCAAGAAAGACCATTTGCCTGCAAGCAAGAACTAGTGGGACCACAAAATAGAAGAAGTCATAGAAAATGAAAATGCTAAAGTGCCTTCCTTGGGCCTTTAGAATTCAAACAGACAGGCATCTGCCATAACTCCCAGATTTAACAATTGTCAATCAGAAAGACAAAATAGTTTGTATAGTGGATATTACAGTATCTGAAGATAGCAGAAGACAAGAGGAAGAACTGGAGAAATACAATGAAGACTTGCAAACAGAAGTAGAATGACTGTGGCAAAAGGAAGCAAAGATAATAATAGTAAATGCCTTGGGTTCAATCCTAAAATATCTGGAACACCACTTGAACATCATTGGCATTGACAAAATTGTAACTAGTCAATTGCAAAAGGCAATTTTACTTGAAACATCTTGGGATGATACCTTCAATACCATCAAACATCTGCCTATTCCAGATCCTTGGGAAGGATTTGGTAGGTAGATTAAATGCCAAATCCAGTCTAAACATCTGACTAACTGTATAATTTGTTATGACTGTCCATCCCAGTCTACTTCGGGCAGTCTACACAATGTAAATGCAGAGTTAAAACATTCAAAAATATAAAACAAAAGGGACAGCCCAAATTAATAATAACAATAAAGACATGATTAGCCTCATAGACACATTAATCCCAGACCTGGGAACAAAGCCCTTGTTAAGGGCTTTTTGGAATTCCTGGGGACTGGGTATCATCCGTATCTCTGGAAGAATGCTGCTCCAGAGGCCAGAAGGAGCAATAGAAATGGCACATTTCCTCAATCCCACAATATAACAACATTTAATTGAGGGAATCCAGAGCACAATCATTCTGCCCAAAGTATTGAGCAGGCAGAAACAATTGGAGTAGTGACAAGGAGAGATTAGTTTGACTCCATCTAATTAGTAATTTATCTGTTGGGTCTGAAATTGTTACATTGATTCTCACCTCAATACTTCCACTTTTCTTGCTTTAACTTGCAATGCTTTTCTTTCAGTTTGTAAGACTTAAATTTTACCATGTCTTTCCTTTTCATTTATATATAAAGTGCTTTCCAGCATCACTGTTTATTGAATGTTAATTGCTATGAACCACTTATGGGAGATAATTTTTACTTTTAGAAATGGTTCCAAAATTTAACAGAAAGATTCCTCAAATCAACAGGTCATGCTACGCTATATGCATGTGGTGATAGGAAAAAATCCATGTTGCTATGTATCTCTTGGATACATGGCAAAAACAAAACACAAAGAACCCCACCATCAAACCTCAGGGCAGGGCAGGAAGCTAACATGACTGTGATTACAAAAGGAGCAATAATTCTAAGTGGCAAGAAAGCTTTCTTACAGAAGCCTGCAACACATACCAAGCTTACCAAAATTGGGATCGGCAATAAGATCGTGGGTGAGGCTACCAAGTTAATTCATTTGCCGTTATATGCCCAGGTGTTCAATAAAGTACCCATTCCATAAATGGAGAAAATAGGTTGTAACAACAACCAAAGAAAGATGTAAACTCCTTAGAAAAGAAAGACATGGGATGCTAGTTTTCTTTTCTCACTGATGTACTCACAATTTTGAGTAAGTGCCTAATCACATTTGAGTGGGTGGAATTGGCTTTGTAGACTGTGGCTAGGGAAAACTATTTGTGAGGTAGTTCACGTGCTTTTCTAAACAGAAGCCTTGTTTTCACCTTGAATATATGAGTTAATAATGAGCAGTCTGCAGCCTGATTAATCAAAGTCAGTTGATGTGTGAATGCAAGACCCGTATTTAATTCATTGCAAGAATAAAGGTATTTATAAATGAGAGCAAATTTTCCTATTTTTTCTTGCATGGAGAAAGCAGAGGGTTGTGTTCGTATAGCAGGCTAACCAAACCCCAGATACCCCTATTCATTGCATCTATTTGCAGGCAAAGCCACTGTGTGAAATAGAGTTCATTTGCAAATCAACAAGCTGTGTGGTTTAGTATGCTATGCAAAAACATTCTGTCACAGAATTCTATAGGGAGCAACCTGCTTAAAAGGGATCAAAATGTTTTCAAGCAGAACTTAAAAATATTAATTCTGTACATGAGTATTCGGTACAATTGAATATTCAGGCACAGAATCTCATCAAATCTGTACTGTAATGGATAGAGCAGGACACAGAGGTGGTATTCAGCAGGTTCTGATTAGTTCTGGAGAACCGGTAGAGGAAATTTGAGTAGTTCAGAGAATCGGCAAATACCACCTCTGACTGGCCCCACCCCCACCTATTCTCTGCCTCCTAAGTCCCAGCTGATCGGTTGGGTCTTCTTTTGTTGCCCTGCACAGGAGAACAAAGCTGAAACAGAGCATGCTCCATCAAAATGAACTTAGGAAAAACTAGCCATGTATCTGGTGGCTTAAGGCATTTATTACATGTTTATTACATTTATTACATCTTATTACAGACAAAATGGGTGAAGAGATGCATAAAGTATTGTTGGAGGGCACTCATGAGCAAGTCATGACAGTAAGGGTGGTGAAATATCACTATTTATATGGTTCTTCCATGCCCATGTGTTCAGCAGCCTTGTTTAGGATGACCCAGGTCCTTTTGAATAGAACAGGCTCAAAGGTCTACCTATAGGGCCATTTGGAGGAATATGCTGGGCATCTATCTGACAAAAGGTTAGTGGAGTGGGGCGGGAATGGGGTTTTGCAATAACCTTCCCTCAGAGTAGGGAGGGAATCAGGATTTTGTATTATCCTTCCCCTGCCATGCCCACCAAACCACGCCACAGAACTGGTAGTAAAATGTTTTGAATCCCACCACTTTCTTGATTTCTCAAAATTGTTAACATTTCTTCATTGTTTTCATTTAGAAACCCAAATTAAAAAACACCAATCAGAATGACACAGGAATCAGAATAGGAAAAGATTCCCCTTTCCCTGAAGTTTGCATGAGTGACCTGAATCAATCAAATAAATTAATCACATCAATTAAAATAACATGGAAAGAGAAGCTAAAATATATAGCACTACAGGCTATAAACATCGCCCAAAGAAATAGTTAATACCACGTTATACACAAAAGAGATATTCTTACATGCTATTGGAGAAAGTGAAGTAGGAAAAGGAAGGAAAGAGAAAAAACATAGATTGGGAGAAAAGAAAGGTACCATTCCAATGATTGTAGGCATAAGGCTGTCACTGCAAACCCCTTCTAACATCACCCTTCTGTTTAAGAAGGAATGGAAGTCACACCAGCTGGTTTAAGCACTCTCTTTCTTCTTCCTTCAAATTTATATTTCAAAATTATTTCAAACTTTTTTTTGAATGTGATTGTTTTTGTATTGTAGCCCATATTTTTAGCCAAATGTCATAGCTGAGAGAGCAAAATATATTTCACGATTGGGAACAATGAAGTTTAAAGATTGTGTAGAACTGATTTTGCCATGTAACCAGTTGGGCAAGGACAGGGAAGAAGGGCTTGCTTCCCCCTTCATTTTTCTTAAATTGCATTGCAACAAGCAGGAAATAGAGATGACAGAAATGTCAATTGCTTTTCTGCATTATTTGCAATCTAAAGGCCAATTTATTCAGGGCAATTTATAGCTGGTTGAAGCTCCAGAGTAACTCCTCAAAGTATCTGAGAATTGACGGGGATGTTTTGACAGCACTATGCACAAAAGACTTCACAAGATGATCCTCAGAACCTTTTGATCCAAGCCAACACACTAATAAATGGTACTTACGTGGTCAGCAGAGTCCTTAAGCCTCAACTGACGGAGACGAGAAGGAGGAAAGAAAATGGAGATAGAATAAGGAATGGTGATGCGGATTAACACATTCATACGTGAGGTTTGGCACTAGCAAGATCCAATAATATATACCGTTCTTCACAAATGTATCTCTAAAAATGTAAAATGTGTTAGAGCTTGATATTTAACTTGCTCCCCCTTCATTCCCGTCACAAAGCTACACAAGAGAGCTTGTCTTTTCAACTTGTGCAGAATGATGACAACTGCAAACCTCAGTATATCTAGGCATGCTCCATCAAAATGAACTTAGGACAAACTAGCCATGTATCTGGTGGATTAAGGCATTTATTACATCTTGAGTAGGCATTTATTACATCTCACGCAGGGGTAGCTACCTTGGTATACCACTGATGCTTCAAACAAATCTCAGAATCTTTCACTATTTACTGAGGAATCGTGAAGAGACAAAATGGGTGAAGAGATGCATAAAGTATTGCTGGAGGGCACTCATGAGCAAGTCATGACAGTAAGGGTGGTGAAATATCACTATTTATATCGTTCTTCCATGCCCATGTGTTCAGCAGCCTTGTTTAGGATGACCCAGGTCCTTTTGAATAGAACAGGCTCAGAGGTCTACCTATAGGGCCATTTGGAGGAATATGCTGGGCATCTATCTGACAAAATCCCTCAGATCTGCTCCAGCCATGGGCCAGTTCCTGTGGAGCAGGGATGTCAAACTCAAGGCCCATGGACCAGATTCGGCCCACAGGGTGCTTAGATCTGGCCTGCGGGGTCACCTTGGAAACAGTGGACTGGCCTATGGTGCCTCTGCCAGTGAAAACTGTGCTCAGGAAGGTTGTGTGCGGCCTTCCCGAGCTCTGTTTTCACTGGCAGAGGGTTGCAGGAGGCCATCACAGCTGAAAACTGAGCTTGGGAGCTCATTTTCACTGGCAGAGGGCTCGGACCACCATCTGCGCTCTAGACATGAGTCATGTCAAGCTGGTCATGCCCCGCCCCCAAGGTCAAACACATTCAATTTCATTGAAGGCCATATCACAAAGCCTGATGTGGCCTTCAATGAAATTGAGTTTGACACCCGTACTATGGAGGTAACTGGGGTACAGTTTTGCTTTGTTATTTGGAAGGGTACTGATCCGGTTTGGGCTGAGGAAGTGGACAAGACTTTATGATTGAGCCTGCCCAATGTATATTAAATCCATGTCTATACACAAACTTCTTATCCTGTTTCTTCCTTTCTAGCAAAATGTGTTCATCTTTATTCATTTCCATTCTTAAATCAAAGAGGTAAGGACTGCTGGGGATTATTTTTAGTTATAGGTGGATATTCTGTAGTTTATTACACGCTTTGGATTATTTCCAAAAAGTGGGTTTTAGGATAAGGACATTGCTAACAATAACAATCCTTCTCCAAGGAACAATATGGAATAAATATATCAAAATACAACATATATACATCAACACTGTTAAAGACAATGTGTAATCAGTGAGTAAAACATTTAGAACTGCCTCACAATTTTACAATTATAGTATTTCTTAAAAGAACAGGATAGAAATATGTACAATGAGCCAGAAAAATGGTGGTGCATATTCAATTTTAAGTTTTTTATTAACGGTTATACTGACAACTTCAACATGCTATAATCTTTCCCTTTCATCAGAGGAACCTCTGTTTTAGGAGAATCTCTGTGATGAAATCAGTTACAGCTAAATGTTTGAATTTATAAAACTGCTACCTACCAGATAAAACAGTTCACTGCTAAAACAGCCCAATTGCTTCTTAAGTATTTAGTGTCACTGAGTAAGATAAATGGCTTTTAGGGAACCAAAGACTTTGATAAAAGTATCGGCTGCTGTTACTGCTTAGAGAGAGGTAACCAATGCAAGCAGAGCTAATGTTGGCAGTTGATATCACCAAATCTACAGTTCTAGTAAGAGCATCAAATAGATTAACTTGACCAGGACTAGCCTGAGATTTATTTTCCGCCCTGTTTACAAGCTTCTGCAAAGAAGGCCTGTCCTAGCACTAAACATGGTTGTTGAATGCACATTCTTTACTTTAGCTGTCTGATTAAAGAATTACAGTGTGTGAGTTGGGCAGCCATATAAATCTACTTAATAAATAAAATAAAATTCTTTTAAGAGCAGTGAATCTCACATGGGTCTTGTTAATGAAGCCAAACTGAATAGCCAAATAACTCACTTTCCACAAGAACAGTTGCTACCCAGGACCCACTTCTCAAGAGAGCAACAGCTATTTTAAAGTCTTATTTCTGAGTTTATCTTGTAAGTTGTCTATCAGTGTAGACACAAGGTAGACAATTAAATATCCTCCAAATTTTTTGGACAATTCTCATAAATTTCAGTCAACCTGACTAATCGCAAGAGTTGAGGAAGTCATATTCAGAACCAGGAGGATGCATCATGTTGTCTACTGTTATGTTTTTATTTTATACTAAGTAAAATGCTTTTCTATCTTGGCAATTAAAATGAACACAATAGGGTCAAGTATCAAGTATCAAAATATTCTGTGTCTTGGCATCTTGATTACAAATCAAAATATTCAAATATGACTGAAAATCACAAAATATATTGGTAAAAAAAAAGTGCAGAGTAAAATATAAATGTGTGTATACAGAATGGAATACAGCAATGTGATTTCTCTGATACTGGGAATCCAATGTTACTGTCAGATTAGTACATTTAATTATTGTATTAGAAAATGTTCTGTTGCAGCTTATGCAGAATATGCTTATGTGGTAAAGTATACAGTGGATAATACTATCTCCTGAACTCTGCTAAATTAATACATACAGGCAAATCCTTGAGATAAAATCATGCTTGTCTGTCCATGTAGGACACAATGATTGACACTGTCCTGTTAGCTACTTATCAGCCGGAGACAGAGACACAGCACAGAAATTTACTTAAGTACTAGTTGATAACCCGGTGTTGCCCAGCTATTTATTTATTCCAATCCTGTATTAGACAGGAAAATCTTGTAGTCGGGAGTCACGCTGTTGTACTGTCTCTCGTGCAGTGTCACAAGTCTTCTATTCCTCTCCTTGGGAGTTTGTTGTCTACGCTAGTGTTTCATTTTTTTTTGATTGCACTTGGCCAATCACCTGGCGTTTCCTTGGAGAGCCCCCAAGGAAAGGGAGGGAGAGGGAGCCCCCTTGTGGAGTACTGTGAAGCCATTACCATAGTAAGTCCACTGTGCTGTACAATAGAAGCCATTTTAAGATGCACACCCACACCGAGGGGTGTTAGGGGTGCCACAGTATTTGTTTCCAAAGGGTAAGTCATCTGTGTACCAAGTTTGGTTGACATTGCTCGAGTATTCCAGAGTTATGCTGGAACATACACACAAACACACCCATACGTGTGTGTGTGTGTGTGTGTGTGTGTGTGTGTGTGTGTGTAAAAATTTCTCTTACGGAGCAGTCAGTTATTAAGTCTGAATGAAAGAAGGAATAAATAGCATATTTTAACTTTCCCTTCTATTAGTTTTAAATACAGAATGCATTCTATACCTGGCAAAATGTTCCTCTAAATATTCTTGACCAATGTGTAACAAGGAGATGAAGGGAAAAAATGAACTAAATGACAGAACAGTATTATTTACCAACACAATGCAAAAGCTCAGTGCATTTCTGATAATCTTCTCAAAATTTTAGAAGGCAATATGATCTGAATGGTCAATATGAAAGCTGATTGCATTTCTGATTAATGCAATAAATGTTCCCAACATTTTAGAGAGTGGTATTATCTGAATGGTTTTCTAGCTCTATGAAAGTTCTTAGGCAGCTGGAACAAGTACATGATACATGGCTACACCTTTAGCCTTCAAGTCTTTCACCTGACAGTGCTTGCAGCTTTTCCATCTGTCTGGTTATCGTCCAAGAACACCCACCCATATTAAAAAAAGGCAAGTGCCTAAAGGAAGGACAGATTATTGTAATTCCCATTCACTGACTGATTCCTTGGATGAGATCCAGAATTAGAATGCAAACATAGTTGACTTATTAATTTGCTAGGAATCCCTTGCTGTTTAACTTTATCCCAGTATAGAGCTTATATTTCTATAAGAAACAATGACTGCAGACCAATCCAAAAATATCCCGACAAATATGTGTGAACAGTAAGAATGAAGCCTCTTTCTATCAGATAATTAACACAAATCTAATCTAGCAAATAAGACAAATAGAAAGCTTTGCAAGGCACAGTCTTAGACTGTTATACTGCACCTCCATTTGTTGAAGGATAGGTATATACAAATTCCATTTGCTTTCAAGAAATAAAAGGCAAATCATATCCATGAAGGATAATCAGAGGAATGAAATATAGATAGATAGATAGATAGATAGATAGATAGATAGATAGATAGATAGATAGATAGATAGATATAGTATTCAGCTTTGTTTGGGTATTTTCCCACATCATTATAGATGTGCTTTTAAAGTTGTAGCGACATTTTGGCAGAATCTCATCTGCCATCATCAGGCTTGTGTATTGATGATGGCAGATGAGATTCTGCCAAAACGTTGCTACAACTTTAAAAGCACAACTACAATGACGTGGGAAAATACTCGAACAAAGCTGAATGCCATACATGTAAGTACCCGCGAAAACTTAAGAGTGTATGTATGTATGTATTGAGGATCAAATCTTTAACCCTAGAGAAATATGGCAAACTTATGTATTTTACCAGCTAAAGGGACAACTTTCTCAGAGAAAAACCACTGTGTATCTTCCCAGATATGAAAATTTTGAAAAGATTCATAGAAATTCTGATGATCTAATCCAAGAAATATAATCCTATGCTAATAGGTTCTTGTTTTATTTCTCCTTAATTCTTAGGATGGGCTTTATTTTCCAGTGTATGAAAGATGTCTGTGATTTATTTTATTTTCTTATTGTTTGCTGTGCTTTTCTCCCTGTTGAGAGAGATAAATAATTCAACTATACTTAGGAAGCAAATCAATTAGTCTGTGCACTTGTCTTGTAATTCTACAGGGTGCCATTAAAAAATCTAGCTCACAACTGATCACCCCCATCTTGCAACTGTAGAAACCTTAGCATGAATCCTCTGCCCCTCCACCCATCCTTCCTGAATCCAAAAGGTATTTTACAACAAATAAGTTCAAAACAAAGACTTAGTTTCTTCTTTATTTCAGTGACATTATGAGTATAGTACTTATGCTAAGGAACTCCTGACAAAATACTCAGCTGCAAAGAGATAATAGGCAATGCTTATATTATCCTGCTCCCTTGAATTCATTAAGAAGGACCTTAGATTTCTCAAAAATCATTTTATTCTCGTCAACCCTTTCCCTACTGCTGTCATTTCAGAAAGTTCTTTGATTTGACAACTCATGTCAATCAAATATAACAAATTTTATTAACACTTGTAGTAAAATACAGAACCTCCAATAAAGCATAAATTTATTTCCAGCATATTACTGAAGAATTCCAGACTTTCCATTTAGGATGACTTAATTAACATTAGAAGGCAATTCTGAAACTCATTCAATCCATTTTTAGCAAAATTAGCAACATTTAATAACACTTAACCTTTTGGATGTGTTATTCAAAAAGTCAATTTAGTTGTATTTTCCTTAAACCTATTCCAACAAATTGATTTCTTTAGATTAATCCTATCTTTTCATTCATTACTTGAATTTCATTATTTGAGTTTATACTTGCAAGCTCTAGTTACTTGGTGTTGTATACCACATACTGTGCAGTTGGCCTTAACTTCTAAATTTATTTAGAGTAAACATAATGAATCTGTGGTCTTCTAGATATATTTGGACTGTAGCTTCCATTATCCATGACCAATAACTCTGGGGATTAATTCAGAGGGGATCAACACCACTGGGATCATAGATTTCCCATCTGTGTTAGAATTTTAACCAGTCCAGTGAACAAAAAATAAATAAAATAAAAACCACTGACGCGCTGGTAATTCTGCAAATAAGTATGCATAGTCATCAACAGCAGGCTATACCTGGGATTCTGCTACCATGACATCTTTGATGACATGTGGTCCAACTGGTTCATTATTCTCCATTTTTACATAGGTGACTTGGTAACCTCGAATTTGGCCATGCTGTTTGTTGGAGATGGGTGATTTCCAGGAAACACGAATTGCTGTTGAGTTCACTGACTCTACCTCCACTTTCCGTGGGGGAGCACCGGGCACTGCAATGTACATAGGAAAACTTAGTTAGAGAGAAATCATCAAGTTACCTCTAACCCTGGTACCTTAATTGTGATTGCTTTCTCTATTCCCCACTCTTCTAATGGTTTTCTCAGGAACAAATATTTCTCTACATGCATGTCTGTATATAAAGACATGTCAGATTTCAAAGATTAACAATGTATGGCACACATGTACAGCATCTCCAATGGTCTAAGATATCCTGTTATTATAAGAAGATGCAAAACTTTCCTCAGAAATCTAAGGATTTCCACACGCACACACCCTGTCTATTTGCATTAAAGAGTGAGCTGAGAACAGAAGCAGATTTATTAAGAGGAAAGAGGCATTTAGAACAATGGCTTACAGTCAGTTGCTCCATTGCTACAGCAAAAGGCAGTTCTGAAGATTGAGATGCCTGCTTATGCTTCCAGGTTATAAAGTGCTTTTTAATAAAAAGTGAAAAATGGCAGTTGCCTGAAAAATTTCAATTTTCTTACAAGAAGGTACCTTTTCATAAGGCAGTATACAACCTATTTGCTATTTGGCAAAATTGCATTCTTATTATTCTGGGTTCTTACACCAAGATACAAAAATATCAATGCAAATCAAAAAAGAGCACAGAGGGAAGGAATGGAGGAATGCTCTCTCAAAGAAGCTTCTCCTTCTGCATATGAATGGGCAATGTATTCATTTTAGAGTCCCCCCACTTGCCATACTGCTATTCAGTCTTAGCTTGGAAGGCCAAAACAGCATTCAACTTTTGCAAAAGCAATCCATGGCATCCAAAAGCACACAGTGCCTCAATTGTTAGTACAAGAGGAAGTTAATTGGAGACTGGGAAGTGGGTGATATCTGCAAGAATGATTTCAGAAAAAAGATATGGTTGACTGATAGTTGCTCAGCTTTAGGCAACATATTATTTTTCACAGATCTCACTCCTAATTGTAAATAGTTACTTGAAAGTTACTATTTTCAAGGGAAATCATGATTTAGCAAAGAAAAGGAGGAGGACAGAATGCGGAATTATGTATGTTCTTCAGGCTTTCCTCCCCAAAAGTGGAAAGCAAATGTAACAGTGTCTTAACAAACTGATCCCTTTTCTTATTAGAGTTGGTTATGCCTTGAATATTGCTTGTGACAGCTCTGCAGGGCCCAGCTACCATGAATCTTACCTAGAGAGCCTTATGCTAATGGCAACTACCCAAGGATTGACTTATGTTGGGTTAGTACATGTCACTCCAATTATAAAAACAATATTAACTACCAAATACATCTCAAGATACAAAAAAGGATTTCAACCACCTTACATGCTATTTATGAAACTTCAGTGTTATTGGAAGCTTTCAAAATCACCCCTGACAAAGCCTGCTTGGGAGAGGTAACTATGCAGCCCTCAGATTAATGTTTCAAGTTTGCTAAGACATTTCTAGGGTAGTAGCTTCCCTCTAGCTGAGGCTTTGCTAAATGAGAGCTAAAGCAAACAAATCAAGCAGCAGAACCCGCCGATGTGTTTCTTTTCCTGGGAAACAGCCCCTGAACATAGCTATGCATAGCTTCCTTGAATTTCAGCAATGCAAGGAGTAATACAGCAGAGGCAGTAAAACCAAAGAATGCCTGCTCTCAGTTTAAGAGTGGTTCTCTTCATCCTGTGTTTAGTTTTGGCTCTCCAGTATTTTTAGGCCAGATTGTAACATAACAAGTGCCAGTTGCTCTGAGTAGTAAGTCAATTTCTAAACAGGAAACTTAAGCTGAGATCTACTGACTTGTCTACCTAATACAATGCAATGCTTTGCTTCAATGTGTCCCAGATATAGAGTTAAGAAGTAGATCTGTATAGGCAGCAGCATTCTACCCAACAGAACTTAACCCCACATGGAGAAGACTCTTATTACTTATTGATTGACTCTAGCTTCACATTCTAACTGAATATGATTACAAAGGAGCTGTCTTATTTTTTTAAAAAAGTGAGCACATTGTTGTTTATATATTGTAGGGTAAGATCCACGGTGTATTCCTAAAAAAAAACTTGTAATGATTGATAAAATCCCTGTTACCTTTGACCATGCGTCAAAACCTACCGTCTTCATCAGTGCGAACAGAGACAGGGATGCTCTCTGGTCCAGGACCAACATCTGTGTGAGCCCTCACCCACACTTTGTACTCTGTCCATTTCTCCAAGTTGCTGATCTCCCAGCTGGAGTGCTCATGTCCAATGCCCTCAACCACATGCTTGGTGCTGTCCTCTCCTTCCACTGCCTGGTATGCGATGGAATATTGCGTGATGACTCCATTGCGGCTATGAGCCGGTGGTGGTACCCAACTTACCCGGATGGTGGTAGAGCTGATGCTTACACATGCGACCTCTTGGGGTGGGGCAGAAGGGGCTAGGTATAAATAAATGAAGTGGGAAGATGTAGGGAAATGATTGGGCAAAACATAACCAAGTACGGCGAGATCTTACCCAGCCAACAGAGATTCTCCTAATATAGAAGAAAGTTTTTTAAAAATATGTATGTACAGGAATTAAGTCTACATGTGCCATTCACAGGATCACCAGTTGTGATTACCATAGTATAAGTGTGCCATATATAGAAAAGAAAGTTAGAAATCACAGGTCTTAGAAAATACTTAAAAACAATAGAAGTCCCCAAGAAAGAATGTGAGATCTAAAAAAGATAACAAATGAACCAAGAATAATGTGTCACCTTTAAATAATTCAGTGATATTCTTTCTGAGGAGTATTTGAGCAGTAGTTTGCATGGATACCTTTTGCTTAAATTGCTTAGTACATAATCCTAGAATACAAAGTCTACTGAATCTGATGTATAGCTCCATAGCTTGGATGTTCCTGGCTTGGAGTTGAAACAAGAATTATAAAGACCATGAAGAAAGTTTTTTAAAGAGATGAAAACATGATTTGCAGGATGGAAATATCACTAAGTAGTGAAGGAAACTTAAAATATAACTTTTTTTATTTGATAAGCAGAACAAAAATAAACTAGCAAACCGCAGAACAGGAATGTTTCATATATTAAACTGGAGGAAAGGCAGATCAAGACAGTTATTAGGAAAAAAAACATAAGAATTATGTGAAAATTAAACTTAAAGCTACACTTTGAATTGCAAGGACCAACATCAAACTCAGAGATACCTGAGCATGCTAAAGGTATATGAATGGCACCTAAGCAAAAGTAGAGAGACAGAAACCAGCAAGGCAATATTGAAAGAAATGGCAGAAGAAGCTAAACAATTTCTCAAAGAACTGACAATGGAATACTGTCAGTCACTTGAATGTAAAAAAGTCACTTGAATGTAACATTTTTGATCTAGTCACAACATTAACAAACAATACTAAACAATATACAAACTCTTAATATGGCAAGGAGAAAAAAGATCCAGAGGAAGAGCTCGGAGAATTGGAAAAAAGAAAAAGAAAATACTGGATCTCATGGGAGAATGGCTAAACTACCTCAGAAAGTGAAACTAAGAAAACAATGAAGACATTTAAAAACTTTTACTACAAGTATCGCTTCCTGTTTAAATGTCAACTATTTCTCAGTTGTCAGATAGTAAATGTATAAATGTGAAAAAGGAGTTAGATATAATGCTATTCAATCATTCTTTTCTCAACCAGATCAGATTATAGGAATCCTTTTATGATTGATTGTTTCTGTTTATTAACTGATCATGTTGGGTCAACTATTAGTATTGTCACTGTAAAAAAGTAATTAAAGTGGCATAGTAAATGATCATAAAATTCTCTTAGGAAGCTCACAAAAAGGCTCAAAGTTTCCATATTAAAAGATTAAGCAGGGTATGGGTATGAAATACACAACACAACAGGCAAATAGCAAATGGTTTAGATGCCATTTTATAGTGTGGTTATTGCCCAAATTATGGGAGCTAATTTTGCTAATTTTGATGATCAGAGGGCAGGTAAAGATAATGAAACTCAACTCTTTTGAACTGCTAGTATTAATTATAAGCAAAAGCTGATAACTTCATAGCTTTGTTGAAAACATACTATTATATTTGCGAGTAAAGAAATATAAAAGAGATTTACAGAAAACTGAGGAACTATAGGAAGCAATATGAGATGAAATGTTTTAAATCAATGTTTGAAATGTCAAAGTGCAACTCTGTCAAAAGTGATTTATTTCTGATACTCCAGTCCTCTCAAAATGGCTGCTATCTACAATATATCTTCACCAGTCTACCAGTGAGATGTAATTATACTGGTGGAATATCCAGCAATAGAAACTTTCTGGAAAGAAAAACGAATTGAGTATATTTTCTTTTCTCCTTTCTTTAAAAAAACTGCTGAACATCAATAAACGCTGAATTTACAGCTCAGCCTGTGCACTGTTTCCAATAGAGGTGCATTGTTTCTAATTATTTACTTGTTGCAGGTGCCAGAAAAAACAACAACAAAACAAAACTTGCAAAAAAAAATGGGATCCTGTCACTAGACCTATGCTACCATGATAATTCTGTTTTATTAGATGAAAATAAATGCAAATATTTCTTATGCTTTCTGAAACATATTTATTGCTATTAGAGCTGTACAATAATGCTTCAAAAATAATTGGGGAGGTTATAGGTCCCACACAAGCATAGCATTTCTCCGCTCCACATTGCTTCAATTTTTAAAATGCTGTTTAAACTAAAAGAGGATGCCGCTTCTTTAAGAATTATATTAACTTTAAAGAGTGGACTCCTGACAACAATATCATCTTTTATTCAGACTCACGTGGAATTCTGAATAAAGTTGTGTGCCTATTATTGAAAACAAACATACATACATACAAACAAATAAGAAATAGCCAAGAGTTGCTGTGCCTGTGCAAACTGGCAAGCACTTTTTTCTAATCATTTTGAAACATCCTACTACTTATTGTTTATACAATAAAAAGAAGAAGAAAAGAAAAATCCTCCATAATCATGAATGTGATCAAATGATGTTCTTTGCTATATGTATTTTCCACTGTAAAATGGAGAAACATTCATTTCAGTATCCGTGTTCCCAGTAGGCTGTTTTTTTTAATGATGTTTGATGTCCCAGGATTCCAAGTTATGAAATTTCGTTTTTGATGTTTCTTTTGTTATGCATGTTAAATAAAATTATTTTTAAATGATAAAGCAGGCTTGCAAGCTCAATTTGCCTAGAAATTTGGTTAGTAAAAGAAAAAAGTCAAGATCGTAAAAGTCAAAGCTAAAGAGAAAGGAACATGAGGTACCAAGAAACAGATAGAGAACATGCAAGTTCCCTGGGTACAAACAGCTAAGCAGTTCCTTCTGCACTTTACTCAAACATTTTGGAAATTGGGATTAATTGAGACAATTTTTGTTGATGCTACTTGACAAAACTCATGGCAATTAGTAAAAAGAGAAATGAAAGATGTTTAACAATGTACAGTAAGTGAACCTTGTGAGGCACAAAATTACTTTTGACTGCGGATAGCTAATGGCTGGGTAAGAATCTCATCTGTGAGAGTGCTAATACACAAACAGCAAATTAACATTAGAAGAGGTTAAAATAAAATTAAACAATGGAAGCATAAAAAAATCTGAATGAGATAAAACATCTATACCAGCATGTATCTAGATATTATGCACAGTCAGTGTCACAACGTTCACCATGTTCATACAGACAACATGATCGCATTTGCAATGCCTTGAATAAATTTTCCTTGCAATATTCAAAGGCCAGCAGTTCACGCTGATATGATGAATACCAGGTTCTTAATAAAGTAATTCCAATGTATATTTAAAGGATTGCACGAATAGATCATTCTCATAATGCTAGAAGCAGTATCACTTTGTCCAAGGACAACATAACTACATCTAGAATTAAGAGAATATTTGGCAAGTAGTTTTCTTTGTAATATTCTAAAGTTCTAGATATTTTCTTTTAGCTTTCCATTTGATCCAGGCCTTGATCTAAAGTTGGGCTTGATCTAAAGTAAGGCTTGTAATGCCAGTTCCTCAAAATGACCTTCCAGTTTTCAGTGCATAATATTCCATTGCTTTTCTTCTGCCAGATTCCTGATAGTTTAATTATTCAAATCTTTACTTATAACCTTGAATGCTGTGGATCAGCTACTGGAAGAAGAATCAGACCTCTACTTCTTCTACCACTTCTCTATTCTGAAGGACCCTCTATAGCGAGTGTACATTCTTTTATCAGATGTTGGGATACAAGTGCAAATAACAGATAAGGGCTGTTATTTGCACTTGTATCCCAACATCTGATAAAAGAATGTACACACATACACATACATGTACCAGATGCTTAAGCCAGTGGCCCATCAACCACTGTAAAGCATTCGCTATAGAGGGTCCTTCAGAATAGAGAAGTGGTAGAAGGGAAGGGGGTGGTGGTAGAAGGAAACTCCGCCAGAAATTAATCTTTGGAACCCTGCAAGGCATCTATTCCAAGAGGCTGCGCCATTCTGGCAGAGTTTGGGGGAGAGAAAGAAAGATTTCTGCTGCTTCCCTTGCATCAAGCCAAAAGTCTCTCTCTCCCTCTCCCCCTGAGAATGGAGCTGGAGATGGTATCCTGCAATCCCAAATAATGATCGATTGGTAGGAAAACGGGGTGGGGAATTTTCCTGCAGACTTTTTTGGGATTTTCCCAGGGTCACTGATCCACAGGATTTAAAATTATGAGTTTGGTGGTCCCTGAGGTCCAAAAGGTTGGCGACCCCTGTTGTAGATGACTATAGACACTGAAGTAATATTAAATGTGATTAAAATGAATGTGTAGACTGACTAGAATATCTGAAATGATTTCATAATTTAATCACTACAGAAATCTCACATATTTGGACTTGCAATGTAGAGCAGGACTGGAAAATCCTTAGTGGCTAGAAAGAAGGAAGAATGAGAAGTGCCATGGCTGGGTAAATGATGCAGAACGTCATATAAAGACTGTGGATAGGTTAAATATATTTTTCATTATTTTACTTTTTAAGTTGTTTTAAATCTATTTTATGACTGACACTATAGTTCTGCGAGTTTTCTTGCCTCAAAACGATGAAATATCTTGCTACTGGTTCTCAGCAGGATTTTGCCCATCCTACTTCCTGTTTTGGCACAGAAGCATTATTCAGAAAAGCAGTATCAACTAAGTTCAGGGACTTCTTCCTGATTTCTACCTTCAGTGCCAACTTAACATGCAATCTTTAGCTGCAGACTAGGATCTACAACTGCTTATAACATACCATCAGGATTATCCTCCCTTATTACAGGGTAGGCAAAATAGCTCCTCTGGGAGTCACACACTTCTTTCTGCTGCTAATTCTGGATGTACTTTAATTTGCAAGTGGATGGAAGTGTTTTTAAATGAAACAGTCTTGAGATGCCTAATCACTTTTTAGTCCCTGGAATGTTTCTATGCCCAACATCAACTCAGAAACAGTATTGGGAAGGTAATATAGCACAAAATAACAGGCAGTGCTTCATTCTGATATTGACTCTAGTGAACTTGAAGAAAGAGTTGAACCGCTCTGCCATGACCTAATAAGGCAGACAAAAGAGGCCTTTGAAGGATCTAGGGAAGAGTTTATGGAATCACCGGGACTAGGATAAGAATGGTGTTTTGATAGGTTTGAAAAACCAAGTCAGGAGTCTACAGACAGCAAGAGAGACTGTCTGTTTATAAATATGCATGTGAGTTTTTAAATAAGTACAGTATGTTATGTAAGGGAGAGCGTAAATTACCCGGAGATGTTCTATAAGGGAGGGAATCACATGAATGGTTCCAGAGTGGTATGTGTGATAGAAGTGCAGGGTAACAGAAAGAGTGAGGGGAAGTGGATCCTCAATTGGGGAAGCTGTAAGTTCAAAGGAGTGGCTCATATTTTGATTTAAATGCATTATGTTATAAAGCTGGAGCAATCATAGCGGCTATTAGAGAATGGACCACCCCATTATATATTTTTGTGATGGCACCTATCATATTCTACTCTCTCAAAATGCAAATGTGCTTAACAAGCCAAAATATTGCACTCTAACTGCAGAGGCATCATATGTTGCTCAGTTACACACAGCCTTGATATCTATCATATTTCATCTGTATTACTCTTTGTTTCTGAGGTCTGTCCTTTTTGTTTACATACAGTGATTGGGAAAGTACCCAATTGGTCCCTATCAATTCAAGCTATTTCTTCAGTAGCTGCTACCACTTCTATAAATATCCCCATCCAGTATGTTCTCCAATATCTAATATTTATAATATCTACATTTGGGTATCATTTGATCTAATTCATTGGTTTGACACTAGGATTCCACAAACTGAGCTGCTGGAGTCCTTATAAGTGATATGCTGCTAATGAGAAAATGAAAGGTAATTTCAATCACAAGTGGAACAGTTCCACCCTAAACTGATTCTACTTGGGAAAGCATTGCCTGCACGCAGAAAGCTCTGCTGTTCTTGCCATCATTTGTTGCCCCATGGAGTCATGAAACTCTTGACAGATGGTACAAACAGAAATGTTTCACTTCGACTCTGAATGTTTTCATAAAAGAAAGCCCCCAAATCACAAGTGAAAACAAGCTTATCTCAAGAGCTTTTTGACAGTCTACGTGCTACATTCTGAGCTGCCAATAAGTGAACTGAGTTTATACTTCACCAGCACATGGGCTGAGAAGAGAATAAAAAGCAGTCCAGTGTCAGTCATCTTTTCATCCGGCCATATGATTTTAATTTTACTGTTAATTTTTACTGTTGCCTGGTACTATATATAGTATGAACATGCAACATGACGTACCACCCTACTTAGTTCAGCATTCCTTCTCTGCAGAATGCGTTAATGATTACCCCCTACTTATAGAGATTGGAACTGCTCTTTTGCAAGTGAATTCATAGAAATTTGCAACGGCAATAACACAATGTGTATAGCACACAGACAGCTAGGATGTCCTGGGATGTATGGAGAAAATATGAGCAAGGTTGTTTTTCAAAGGGATATGAGCACATGCTGAGCAGGGATATGCATGCACAAGGTTCAGAGATTGAGTATCTTGTTTGCAACGAAATGGAGGGTGGGAGAGGATGCAGTAAAACTCACAGAGACAGGGAATATATCCTGTCTATTTGCTTTTCCCTGTAAATCTGTGAGTCTACCTGTTGAAAATGTATGATCTAAAACATAAACAAGACTTACCCTGGCCAAATGGGCTCCTCTTCGGAACCATAGCTGGCTTGTCACTCCTCATTTCTCTAGACAATGGTTCTAATTCCCCATTAACTCACACAGTGGCAACAGCATTTTCCCTTGCTTACATTCCCATAGCCATACAGAGAGACTTACTGGACTGTGCTGTCCGAGCTTCCAAAACTGGAGTAAGGACTCCTAGTCCCTGCTCAGACCGGGCTCCTAGCTGAAATTTGTAGAGTGTGTCTGGCTTGAGTCCTTCAACTGGATAAGAAGAAGTCTGGTCGAATTCCAACTTATGCTAGAAAAGATAAAGAGTTGTTTTCTTTTTATTAGGAGGGGAAATAAGGAAAACCGACCTTTAATTTTTTTTTGTTCTTAAATCATTTTCCCGTCAATACTTGCAGATTAATCAGGTCAATGATACAACCCAAGTTACTGAATTTGCATAATAGTAGGAAAATCATGATCTTCATATTGAGGACACTAACAAGGCAGTGTCTCGTGCTCTTCAGAAACAAAATATTTATCAGAAATGCAACCACAGCATTCTGCAACATGTCAGCGTAAAATGTCAGGAAAGCAAAAAGAATGAATTTTCCCTCCCAGCATTTTGTTATGTTAAGTAGCTTTTAAATCAGAGTTTGAGCAATTGTAATATAGAAACTTTATAACCCCCATCCCCATAGGAACCTAATACATTCTGGACTAATTCCCTTGGGTGTAGTGTCCAGAACAAATCTTGGATAGTACTGCGCATTCCACAATTTTGTACAAGTAGTCCTTCACTTACAACAGTTCATTTAGTGGCCTTTTGAAGTTATAGCGGCACTGAAAAATGTGACTTATGACCATTTTTCACACTTATGACCACCGCAGCATTCCTGTGGTCGTATGATGAAAATCCAAATGCTTGGCAACTGACTCATATTTATGACATTTTCAGTGTCCTGGGGTCATGTGATCCCCTTTTGCGACCTTCTGACAAACAAAAACAATGGGGAAGCCAGATTCACCCTGTGTGGCTAACACTACAGTGATTCATTTAACAACCGTGGTAAGGAAAGTTGTAAAATGGGACAAAACTAACTTAACAAATGCTTCATTTAGCAACAGAAATTTCAGGCTCAATTGTGGTTGTAAGTCGAGGACTATCTGTATAAGCATCGAAAAGTCATAGAAGTTCATGTTGGTCACAAACAAGTCAGCAACCAGAGTATTTCGTTGTTTCTAAGTGTTAATGTATAAAATTGCAGAGAAAAGATATGAAAGATACAGAAAATTCAGTCAGAAAGGTCCTTAATAGAATTTCTACTGAATATATCAGCTGGGCTTCAGCTCTTATATCCCATCAGCAGCAAAAACTAACAGGCACATGCAGATTTGTTTTCATTTGTGTAATTCATACCACAAAAGTTCAGTATTACAGAATTCCAGTAACTTTAAGGCAGAGAGAACACAGAGCCCTTACTCTAGTATTATCCCACATAACTGTAAAAACCATTATTTCAGATATTAGTTTATTGACAAATAAAAAGAACTTTCAGATACTGAAGATCCCAAAACATTTCTTAATGCAAAACGGCCCATATATGAGGCAAGCTATGGCTAGTTTTTACTTTCAAATCATGGCTAACCATCACAAGGACTAGATGGACAACCTCTGAAACTTCATCTACGAATTCATGACAAAGGGAAATGCTTTCAGTAATTATTCCTTATGGCAAGGAATCCAAGTGATCACAGGAGTTCTTGATTCTCCCTCTTGCACAGAAAGAAGTATAAAAGTTCACAACTACATGGCACCTTGTTTTTTAGAAGCTGTTTTAACAACTATCTTCTGTATATTTCAACAATAATCTAACTGGCAGTATAGAAAAACCCGCCTCATTTCTATAGGAAACTACAGTATAGCAATCAATTATTATGTCTCTTACCTGGATCCCATTTGTTCCCTCCCAGTATATCAGCTCATACTTGGTGATGCGCTCTTGAGAGGCTGGTAGCCAAGTCAACATGATCCGTGTATCTGACTCGGCCTCAGCTTGGAAATCTGCTGGCTGGGCTGGCACTAGGGACCAATGAAATATCAGTCAGTGGGGGTAGATCTGAGGAGCTTTAGGAAGTGCCCAAGACACTAGTCTTATCACTGTTGTAAAACTTTAGAGCATTTTCATAATTCTATTCAGTACTTTCCCTTTTCTTTAGATTCCAAGTTCAACAGTTTTCTTTTTAACCTTGTTAGCTAAGCAGATGTCCATTCTTGACAAACATACAATGATGATGATAAAACAACATGGTATTTATAATCTAAAAAAAAAAGATAATCTTCATAAAGAAGCATAAGCTTGCTCCTCAATGAACAAACCCCATGTCTGAACCATATCATGATCTTTGCCTCAAATACCTGAAAGAGCAGACATTAAGACATGGAGGGGACAATTTTAATTCTCGCTTTTTCTAATCTATTCCTCCCTGAAAGTGTTGAAACTGCAACTCCCAGAACTCTATATCATGCAATCTCAACTCACCTGAGGGGTTATCAGATTGGGGGAAAGCGAGTTTAAATCAAACATACGGTACTTACCACCCTGCTGGGTCTTGACTTGAATAACATCAGAAGGGGGCCCATCTCCTACTGAGGTGAAAGCCAAGACACGGATACTATATGTAGTCTCAGTTATCAAACTGCCCACAGTGGTGAGATGACTGTCATCAGTGTTGTGCTTCTGCCACATGCTGAGCGGTAGATGGGGATCAGTGGTGTAGTATACCCGGTAGCCTCGAATCAGTCCATTAGGCTCTTCAGGTTGCTCCCACTGGACCAGCATGGTGCTAGCGCTCAGCATCCGTGCCTGCACTTTGAGGGGTGGGCTTGATGGAGCTTGTTCTCCTGTCCGCGCCTCCACCAGTTCACTAGGGAGGCTCCTTCCAATGTTGTTTACAGCAATAATGCGGAACTCATATTCTGAGAAGGGGCTTAGGCCACCAATACTATAGCGGGTGGTGGCCACCCCATCCACTTCTTGGAACGTTCCCTCCAAAGATTTTGACTTATATTGGATGACATAATAAGAGATGGGGTCTGCATTTCCAGAGTCCCACGTGAGAGTAACACTGGTGGCCGTTGTTTCAGTCACTAATGGTTCTGTCGGGGGCTTTGGCAGAGCTGAAAATATGTAAAAAAAGAAACGATACTGTTAATGCAATTGATAGAATGCATAAAAATATAAATGAGGTTCAAAATTTCCTTAGCCTTCTTCTTTTTAAGGGCAGAAATAATTTTACCGAAACATATATTTTATATTACACACTACCACATATTACTTGGAGTGTTTTTAATGAAAGGGTAAACATAGCAATCATGTTAATAGATGTGTTCACAGAACTTGTTGGTGGCTGGTTAAATAACCATAATTTAGACAAGAATCCAAGTCAGTTTTCAAATGGAAAAAAAAGGTTATTCAGCTAGAGTACCCTTCAGGAACTTTGTTCAGGGCCAATTCACCAAGACAATAACACTTGCATCGTACTACTATTGCAAGAACGACATTTTTATGGGATGCAAAAATTGGTGAAAAGTGCATTTGGGTGATGGGCTATTACAGCATCCTGGCCAGGATAATTCCAAGCATTAGCTGAAAAAGTCACAATCTTCCTGCACTATTAGATAAGAAAATCTAAGGCCAATACTGTGATCTGGGATTCTTTTATATATTGATTTTATGGCAATATTATAGATAAATAACACAATATATAGGTACAAATAAGAGAAGAGTTACCTCAGAGAAATTAATACAGAAAAAAAAATCTGGGTTTATTTGTTTGAGATTTGTTCTCCATTCTGATGTTTGTGTATCTGGTTTTATGAAGTAAAAAATAATTAGATAACCAAACGAGAAGAGCAGAGGTTGGCTGCACATACTGTAACAACTGGTTCGCCTAGTGCAGAACCGAAAATGTAAGCAAGCGTGCATACACCATCCGTGCTTGCATGCAACTACAAAAACACAGGTATTTCCTGCATGTGGCAACTGCTGTGAGTAGAGTGGGCAGGACGAGGAAAGCAGCTGGGCTGCGTGTGGTGAGCAAGCCAGATATATAGGATGGGATAGCACTGGGGCAGGTGGGCGGGCCCAGCTGGTGGTCACAACTACCAGTATGGGCGAGCCGGACCGAACCGGCGGCAGCCCACCACTGGAGAAGAGGTATGTTACTGGTATCTGGGATAGAATCTTCTCATAATTCCACATTTTATATAATATATAAAACATTATTTGGCCAGTCTCCCTAAGGAAAAAATAAGAATATAAAATCTGAATCAAATCTAGGAAAAGATAGCTGCAACTGTATATATCTGTCATAATTTCTTTGGACATAATCTGGAATTTCTTACCTTTGACAGTAATCTGGGCTGTTGCATGGATTACTCCCAGTGAGGACATGGCTTCACATGTATAGTTGGCTGATTGTGTAATATTGATCAGTTCTAGAACATTCCTGCCCATTGGCATGTCATCTTCTTTTGTTAATTCCACATCTCCAAAGATCCACTTCACATACGGCATTGGAGACCCCACTGCTACACATGTGAGGTTCACACTCCCTCCAGGCATCACTTCATGGTTGCTTGGAGGGATTGAAAATCGAGGAGATACTCGCCGCACTGAAATAAGGAACAGAGAACTAGTAGGGTCACAGCCTCAACTCGTGTATTCATTTTTACTTTCAAAGTCGATGGGTAGTGGGGACTCATCCTATTAAGAAGTAGTAAATCACTCTAGAAAAATAAAATTCTGTGCAAAATGTGTTTATTGAATTTCATGTCATACATGCCTCCTTTTTAAGTCACACTGGCATTATTTTCATCAAGAGATCTGGCAAGTTACATCACGTCACTAAGATGAATCTTCATTTCCACTGCATCCCGTTAATTAGAAAATAAGTTCATTTTCCAATCACTAAAATTCTGCCAGATGTTTCTATTTAAGTAGTATCATTGCAAAATGGTCTGCAGGCCAAATCCATGTTATAATGGCAGGTGCAATTTTTTTTCAAAATTATTTTCTATATTTTAACTAGCTAAAACGGTATGCCCAGAGAAAATGTAAAGAGGTCTAGGCCATATGCAAACCTAGTTAGCATTGGAAAGGAGTTCAGATCCACCCTGACACAAGAGCACTTAGACAATGGATCACACCCCTTATTCACTCATGCAGTATTCTTCACTTGGTTTGGTGGCAAGCCTTCAGATGTACTAAAGCTTGCTGGCTATGAGCTGAACCACTTTGTCTAGGGAAATGGTGGTCTTCTGTAAGACCAGTGTTACAGGCCAATTTAAACAAGGGCAACAAACATAACTGAGCAGAGTAAATCTTTGTTTCCTCTGGGCAAATTAATTCCAGGTTTTACTCAAAAAGGCTTGTGTATTGTACCTCCTCTGGGAAGCCTAAAATGAAGTCTGTGCTTGTGTATGTGGAATCCTCTCTTCCTTAATAAAGCAACCTCTCCAATTCATACCTCCTGATTGTCAAGCAAATAGCTAAAGGGCAGAGAATCTATAGAAAAGTCCTATTGGGAGGGAGATTACTGAGCAAAGCTTGCTCAAAGGGCTATGGTCTACTGGGTGTGTTTTATGCTGGACTTCTTCCTGTGCTGTTTCTAGCATCAAAAAATCATGTTAGAAAGGTGCAGCTACTGCCATATGGTAGAATGGTAGTATTGACAAGATTCAGTTCAGGTTGACAGACTAACAGTACCCCTAATAAAGTTTTGCTTGAGTTCTTTTTGATGATTCATCCGTCCAGTGGATTCACAGAAAGAAAACTGGCACAGAAGGCCTCACATTACTATGAACAACAGAATGAAGATTTGAAGATAAATGAAACAATACTGTCAGCAATATGCATACTACACACCATCTTGGTGACAAAAAGGGACACATTAGCTTCGTAACAGCTGGAAGAAGAATAATGTACATGTTTTCAAATGTGTAAAAACAGGTTGGGTTTTTTTTTATCAATCTCAAATCAGCAGTTACATGCATGGTTGCCAGTGAAAGGCTTGTTACCCAACTGAAAGGAAGTATTTTATAAATACAAATTAAAGCAAATAAAAAGGGGTCACATTTGTTCTAACACAATTATCCAGATATTTGATGGACATGGCAATGGGTCAACATGATGGGGTGGTTATCCAACATAGCCTGGATCTGATCGGCAAGAAGCAGGACTCTTCTCTTCCCCATTCCCCCCACATCCAATGAACATGAGGCTGAGCCAATAGAGGACAAGTTTGCTTATGTATTAGGATTTCAGTACAGTGGACCAACCCCCTCACCAACTACATTGGTCTCAAACAAAAACAAGCTTTAGGAATAAGGCTACAAACTCGTGCATGGCAATTATTCACTGACTTGGCATGCACCAGACAGACAAAAGACCAAAAAGGGAAAGAAATTAATATATAAAATCTGAACAACAACAAAAAAACTCCAGCAGGACTGGTGGAAATGCACAAAAATGCAATTACTGAAGTCAGAAATGAAACTGGGAGAAATTCATGCAGAAGGATCAAACACAATCAGTAGCATGCCTTTGCCATCTCAACTTTCATGAAACCAAGCAAGGTAATTCCTACCTCCCGTTCAGGTTATTTAAACCACATTCAAACATATGCATGCATGCTCAGTAGTTAAAATTATGTTAGTTTTGACAGAACAGAATTTCATGACTTATCCCTCAAATATCAGTCCTTGGTTATCTCCTTTGTTGCCATAAAAGAACCTGTCAGGACTAAGCTAGGAAGAAAGAACACAGCTTGTGAATCTGCAGATAAGAGCTTAAGTTCATTCAGCAAAGTGCTATCGAGAAAACCTCTCGTCCTTTTTGAAAGCTGCTGTTTACTATTCTAGTGGAAGGGGATGAGAAAAGGTTATTTCACATTATATCAGACATGGGGCCATTCTAGCCTAGTCCCAGGATGAATGGCAATGAAAATAACTTCCTCCTTCAATTTCTGCAAAAACAACCCCAAGAATTCTTTAAAAAAAAAAAAAGCCTATAGGCAAATCTTTACCTCATAGTTTCGTTACCCAAAGATAGGGTCTAGGGACAGAAAAAAAAACATTTCCTCAAACAACTCAGCTAAATGCCAATCTCGTGACCGAAAACAGATACACATCAAGGCCAATACTGACACTAAATGGATGAACTCTTTCTTCTTCTTGTGGCAACCTGATTTTGCGGGAGCCACCTCATATTTGGGACAAGGCTTAAAGGTGTGGGAATAAGATTGTCCTAGATTTTTTTCGTGGACTATCCTGTTCTGAGCCTTTGACTAAAGGAGTTCATTGTTTTTTCCATTATAACATTAATAATCCATATGCTGGCCCTCATCTCATCCTAACAGAGAAGGGAATGGTTCTTCTGTTGCCCAAAAGGAGAAAATGAGAGTGAGAGGAATTGCTAGGTAACAAATTCAAGATGTCAAATGTCAATCTCTGTTGCCTTCCTTAGCATCTCCTCAGTAGTTTTGTTCTTCCCAGTCTGATTATAAATAACCATTAAAAGTGCAGCAAATCAAACTTTAGTTCTCATCATGCACAAGGGAAGAACAGGGGCAAGGCGATTAATAAAAGCTCAGATTCTTCCATATTAAATAAAGATCAGGGGAAAGCTACCCTTGTTTTCCTTCTTTTCCATTTTTAAAATGTATCTTAAACCTCACACTGAGGTCTTCAAGTCTATAAAAGAGCAAAAAATGATGCTATGGATTGGATCAGAGATGCTATAATCAATCCAAGTTGAAATTCTCAAACTCAGAATATAATGCTAGAGCAACTGGCAACTTTATTTCCTTGAGTTCAATAGGACATGAAGTAGGACTGTCGATTAGCTCTACAATTGTCTGGCAGCCCATAGCAGAGCTGTGGAATGTTACTTATGCAACCTCCATCCACATGTGCCGATATTCTTCCAGGCTCTAATCTCTTGTTCTTCCTTGCTACTAGTGTGGGAAGTGAAACAGAGCTGTCAATCAGTATTACAACATTTTGACAGAAAACAGTGCAGCTTATGAAAGTCACTTACACAACGTCCACATATGTGTCTAATTCCTGCCAGGATCTAGTTCTTCGCCCTTCCTGCCAATGAAGTCAGTTACTTAAGGAAATTCCAACCTGCCAATTACATAAATCTTCATCCAATTTACAAGCAGGTACCAAATTGGGCTTGCATATATTTTAAAAATACATTTCCCTAACTTGTCAGGATTTGCTATAATTTGAGGATTAAAAAATTAATAATAAAAGCAAATAACAATTTCACATTTTGCAAAAAGCACATTTGTGAAATGCTACTGTAGGATAATAATATTCAGGATTTCTTTTAGCAGATTTTTCAGAGAAGAAATGCATTGCCAGCCCTTCCAGGGTATGGAACAACATATAGCTTGCAAAAGGTGGATATTCCCTACTGAGTTGAATATGTAGTATGGGCAATAATTTATCAAATTATTAAGTAAGTGACAGGGTCTATCCCAACCTCCTACAAAGCAATGTAGGTAGGAAAAATACCCCAGCAGAGACTAGATTTCCATTCTGAGAGGTTGGGATGAAGCAAACAATACTACAGAATATTAATAATTCAGCATGCAATAATGTGCACTTTTCTTGCACCCAAGGCCAACGAGCATGATGTCTCTCACATCACAGGAGTGGCTTCTCAAATTTAATCAAACACTAAGGTCATTCTATTAAAAGTCCTCTTCCCAGCAGTTTCTAGCTTCCTTTTGAGAATTTCCAGGTACAAAGCAATTGCTTAATTATTGTTGCAACAATAATTAAATGATTACAACAAAATTAAAATAAGTAGACTCCTTAAAAAAGAACAGTGAGGATGGCCAATTTAAACAATGTAAAGGCCGTTAGCCAGGCTACCTATATATGCTAAGGTTAAATTCAGACAACTTTCCTGCAATGTGTACTTACTAACGCTATTGGAAAAACCAAAGTCTCTGCTATATTATTTGCAAGATATTTAAAAGCGGTTGATACCACTGCAGCAGAGACACAGCTTTTCTTATATCATGGGCTTTAAATTTTGAATACAGGTTGGTTCTGCAGGAAATATATTTACTGGTATGATGCAGTGGTGAGATTAAAAATTTTTTTTACCACTACCAGTTCTATGGGTGTGGCTTGGTGGGCGTGGCAGGGGAAGGATACTGTAAAATCTCCAATCAGAGATGGTATTTGCTGATTCTCTGAACTACTCAAAATTTCCGCTACCGGTTCTCCAGAATTGATCAGAACCCGCTGAATACCACTTCTGGTACTATGTCTCCTAGTCCACAGCTTACTGGGTAAATTAAAGCTAAAGCTACATATGTCTTTATCTTAGGCATTCTAGTTTTGGTAAAAAAAAGCCTACTGTAGAGCAGGGGTGCAAAATCACGACGACACGTTGTTGTCATGTGTTGTATTGCAACTTTTCTCCCCCTTTACTAAACCTGTTATGGCCAGCGTGTAATGCATCCGGCCTGTGGCCCACGAGTTTGACACCCCTGCTCTAGAGAGTCCAGAAAAAATGGCAAAATTGTTATCACCAGGACTTCAAATGCAAATTTTAAACAAACCTCTGACTTTCACAAAGCTATCATTTAATGAATTACAACTACAACCAAAGTTAGGGGGGGAACATGCAAATCAACCCTCCATTCATTATTTAGGATTAAAAATGATAGAGCAGCTTTCAAGTCGAGCTTGACTTCAGGTAACTACTTTATTTTGGTTGTCTTCCAGATACATTTGCTATTAGCTTCTGAGGTTTATTTTTTTTTAGATTCCTGGTCTAGCCAAGAGTCATGGATTTCTCAGGAGGCTTTGTCTCCTGCTACAGTAATCACATTTGACCATGTTTAGTGTCCAAGGTCAATTAAGGCTGGTTAGCTAACTGACCAAGTCTCAGTTAGGAGGAATGATTATATAAATCACCCACTGAAAATGTTATATGGCTATAACATTCTTGATTTTTGAACCTACCCCCTACCTCCCACCCCCCTTTACTCTTTCAGCTTTTACATACTGTAGGGTGTTTCTTTTATAAGAAAGCTGGACTAGATCAAGAGAACTGGGATATTTGCTGTTTCCTTTTATTGTCTAATGCCCATTGCATCTACTTGTTTTGTTCCATTAATTTGCTTTTGGAAGTTGGAGAAAGTATAGGCTGAAAATATTATGAATTTGGGCAATTCTTTTACTCCTTTTTCCTCCTTACCACAGTGATCTTAAAACAAAATCTTCCTGTGGTATGGTGGTATCTGGGGATTTCCAACTATTGACAGAATTATCAGCAGGAGAGAAAAATGGAAGAAGAAAATAATGCATTTAGAGAGTTATCTTCTGCTCAAACAATACTGTACTATTTATATTTTTAATGCATCCATGAGTGCTGACATTTTATATTCCAATTTCCAAATCAGGGCCAAAACATTGCTGGATTATATTTCAGCTATAACTTTTAAGGCTAATTATTTGCACTGACAACCCCATATAACAGAGCATCTATCATTACAGCAGTACAATGCCAAGGACCCACCACAGTTCAGACTGGTGACATGCTAATAACAAAGAAACCAGACTGCTGTTTTGAAATTTGCATTCATTTACTTTGAAAATAACACAGCATTAAAGATGGAGAGAGAGAGAAAAAAAAATGAAATGCCTTTTCAACCTTTCAATTTTTAATATATAACCTGGTAGCAATTGCAGAGCAATAATTAAATGCATGGATGAATCCTTCATAACTGAAAATAAAGGACAAAAAAGTCTAAGATGTATTTATTTAAATAAATAAATTTAGAAAGCTGCTTTAATCCTAAATTACTTTATGTAGCTTACAAATTTAAACATTCAATGCCAAACAAATTATAAAGCCAGGAAACATTCACAGGGTTATTTAACACCTTCTTTATTTCACCCTATTATATAATAGAGCTGTAAAACATTTATGGGTGATGGACCTTAATGAGATTAGTTCTTGTTTGGCGAAGGGCTGTTACAAATTGAACATTTTTTCTTCAAGGGTGGTAAAATATATGCATTTGGGAATAACTTTACATTTGAAATCATGGTGTTTATTCTGTCAAATTGTTTCAAACATGTGCACTGGAAAAATGGATTACTGCTAGATAAACATTGTTCCTGCAGCAGGAACTGGAACATGGAACTAGTTTCAATCATGAAATAGTGTCTATCCCTCAGCCCAAGCTTTTGGCACTGATATATATATTTCTAAGAACTCATGGAAGAAATGTTGCTATTTGATCTTGCACAACAGAGCACTAACTATGAATAATCTATGCAGCTTTATGATCTTCCCCCTATTTCTCAATTTCCATCTCTGCTAGGATATCATGGAATACCCCCTTCAATAAATTTCAATTTAAGACTGGAAATAAGAAAACTTTTTTATTCCATTGTTGGTTAAGGGAGCATGTTGAAAAAAGAATATTGGGAACAAAAGCTACTGCCTCAGGACAACTGCAACAGCAGCTCATTAAACATACTCTAATTATAATCTTAATGAAGTATGGCTTGAGGGGCCTCAGTTTAAAGCAAGTACAAACAACAGCTTTACACAATTTAGGGCTATTATGCTATAGATGAAGCACAAGAAACCAAAGAAAGCAGGAACCTTTTAGTGCAGACTGCAAACATGAGATCATTACATATATACTGTATATGAAACAGTTCAGGGGACAATATAGGAAAAATGCTGGGATGGGTGAGCTGTAGAATGTACATGACTTCGCCCACAAAACTGATGTGTAAACATGCTGCAATTCCTAGTATGATTTTCTCCATTATAAGCAAGGCACAAAAAGTAACAAGATTTTGCTTATTCTCAGAAGGAGAAATACCCTGAGTAACAAAAAGTTGCTGTTATATTAGAATTACAACTGGTTGAGGCAGTACTAACTCAAAAACCATTTCTCTCTCATCCCAATGCATAGCACCATTTTGAAACGATCTGGCTTGACTTTGCACTGCAGCAAAAATATTGGATTTGCTTATTTCTGTCATCCAAGTTACTCCTGTCCTCTCTAAAATACATGGATGCCCCAAAGCACCACCAGCAATAGATAAAAAAATAAAACAGGGGCACATTTTTCTTTTTCTAGCACACAGCAGAGTGGAAAGATTCAGAGATACTGTACAAAATGAAAATGTGAGAATGTTCATAATTACCTACAGCTTTACATTAATAATGTACATAAATTCACCATTTGAAAGAGATAGGGGAGTATTAAATGAAGCTGGAAGCCATTTTATTCTTTGGGGTGGGACAAAGGTGTTTTTGCTATGCTGCCCAAATTAAGTTACTTCTATTATTCTATCCAATGCTTACAATGTATTATTTGGCCCCTCACATCACAAGACAATCTATCAAAGTCAATACCTTCTCTGCTACCTAATGGTATAACTGCATGCAATATATTCCCGCCCCCCAGCCCAAAACAAGGGAAAAATTGCAACGGGATTGCATGCAGATATAGGTCTATGCATATAAAAACATCAAGCAACAAAGGCATGCATGGATCAATGCTATCAGCAAGGTCATAGCAAGTTGGAAGCAGATTCCATCAGGGCTGCAGGGCAGGGCCTGGCTTGGAGCCAGCGTCCATCAGATCCCCTTTCTGCAGGGATGGCTCTCAATCCCCTACTGGAAAAATCCCATCTGAGGTGGCATACTGTAGGTGGATAATAAGTGAAAAGGACCAACCTTCTCGCTGATCTGAGAGATGAAAGTTTGTTTTGTTTGATGACATTGTGCGATGAAGATGAGAAGGGAATAAAAAAAGACAAGGAAAAACACAGAGAGTAAAAACAGGCCAAGCTGTATGTGTCTGCACAGCACTGAAACAAAACATGATGATTGAGACCGGCCAGGGCTACCAATTCTGCAAATTCATATACAAACATCCTCCCACCCACATCCACAGGTACACATATTGGCCATTCTTGTTTCAAAACAGTAGATCCAGCTTTTCTTTCTTTTCCAGATCCATATAACTCTCAACATGCAGTAAACTGCTTCATCCTGGTCAAGTATAGATAAGTGTGTGTACACATTCAATCATATGCACCAAATTTCATTCAACTCAGGATCTCAAAGTCAATTACTGCTCTAATACCAGCAGGGCTACTTTAATCCATCTATCCCATTCACAGTTTTAATATGAGCACACCCACTCCCTCCCCTTCCCGCCCCCCCCCAATCGTTACAGGAAAAGTCTTGGTGAACAATAGCAATTTTTTTTAGCATGAAAAGCCTCTTGCTCTCTCTTCCCAATCTCAGCTAGAAACAGCAGAGAAACATTAGTGCAATGTGAACCAAGAGCTGTATATATATACAAAACAATTAAAAAGGAGGGCAAGAAGTGAAAATAACAGCCACCCCAAATTGGCAGGCCAATCCAGTACATTTCCTGTTTTCGTTCCTACAGGAGAGACAGTAAGAGGTTAGTTCTGTTTTCTGGAAGGGCATGAAATATCTGATTTCATCCGCAGGAATGACCTTACAGAAACTAGATATTTGTTGTGCTCTGTCTGAAACTGAACCTTTACTGAAAGAATGTAGAGGCTGCCCTGGTGATTAAAAACTGCCTGTGAGTCACATTTTAAAACTGGAGAGAAGAGGGAAAAACATGCTTATCAGCAGGCCATCCATTTAAAAAAAAACTTCATGGGACAAGAGATATTGTAGGGGATACCATAAATAAATAACTTCCAAGGATAAAATAGAATGAGGCTTCTACTATTTGGTCCATAATTAGGCTGTATATATATTCCATGGAATCTTGGTACAACAATTCATGGAATTTATCTTCAGTGCTGACAGTGTAAGCTGAGAGACAGGTATTATAAAGGGCCTTTTCTTTATAGAGAACAGAGATTTAATAATTACCCAATGAAGTCAACAGAAAAATAATAGCCATTAATAATAGATATTAGGAATGTGCTATGCTTTGGATTTGAGCTCAAAAAGATATTCCAAAATGTGTCCCTGGACATGTATAAATCACTTGCTTCGGCCATCTTAAATAAGTCAAGTGATTCGAGGAAAATATATGTTTAAGTGGCAATGGGGTGTGATCGGATGCTTTGTCTTGGACTTTGATAGACACAGCTACCTTCTTAATGCAAATGTTTATTTTCCTGGGATTGATGTGTTACTGTGTAAGCCTAGGAAAAGACACAGCTTGTGTAACAAGGCACTGTCCAGTGGGACATATGCCTGTCCTTAAACACCTTTTGGGCTTCAGATCTGAAGTGTGGCATATCAATAAAGTACAGTAGAAATAATACCACTTTGTTTTCTGATATGAATGTATGTCTGAGCATGTAAGAAGGAGGGGTGCATATCTTGATAGGACTACATCACTTTAAAATCTCAGTTGTTTCCAAGACACTATATGAAGGAACTAAATGTTGAGACTCTGAGAATATAGCCAAAGAAATCATTGTTGAAATAAGCTCTGTTCTCATTGAGAACGAGGAAGAAGTAACTGGGAAGAAAGAGCAATTTAATCTCAAGTCTCCACCAAAGCTTACTTCTCAGGATGATGACAACCATTTGGACTGCATAACTTCAGAATGCAAGTGATTCCTCATTTACACAAAAATAATCCCTAACATAGAAATAAATCCGTCACTGAACTGTAGTTCTCATTGAACTTTAGTTTTCATACAGTTTGGTAGATTTTATATTAAGATACATTTAATAACAAGAGGATAGTATAAATTGATGTTATTAGGTATTTTACACAAAAAATGGAATTATAAAATACCAGCTCACCTTTCTTTCTGTAGTTGAAGATTTTACCATTGGGAGTCAGGGCTGGAGGACTATTAAGGAATTAGGGCTGCATATACAAGTTTACATGCTTAACTCTCTCTTTTTCTATTGTTAAGTAAATTGACTTCTATATTAATAATGTTAGCTATATAACATGACATGGATATATATTTAAAACTAGTTTTGTTTAACACATTAGAGATGCATGCTTTTGTGATGCTTTTCTGCATGCTTTTTTGTGCTCTCTGTTGCCATTATTGTTATTCAAGAAATAAAGTCAACCATTGTTTTGGTACCACCCACAAACAAATTTGCTATGAGAACTACACTAAAGGATCCACTTTGTTCAGAATTATCCACTTCTAAGAACAGGACCTCTAGGACTGAGGTGAGCAATGTAAAAGAAAACTGTGATGCTCAAAACATTACGGTGGGATAATACTGTTCATATTGAACTGCCTGGTTTCACCCTGCAGGCCAAACTGCTTTGGATTACAATAAGGAAGAGGTGCTTATGAAACACACTAATATAAATAGTTACCTTGCTGGGCTGTCAGTCAAGAATAAGCTCCAGGCCTGTAATTTGCTACTGACGGATTACCTCTTAATCTCTGCTGATACTAATGGACTATAGGGAATAAACATTAGAGCTGATCCCACTCTGGAAAGACTGAAGAATAGGAGAAGCTATTGCTTTTCATATCTAATATTGAAATTGCCTCTGTTTTATCAGTAAATATTCCAGGAGCTAATGAATTGGAATGCTTATTTTCTTTCTTCTGAGTCTATCATTTCATCCCTTATCTCTGGCACTTTCCTCTCTTTTTAGAATCCTAGCATACTAAGAATTGCAGTACTCAGTACTTATGTTGGACATAGGAAGAGCAACATTAAGACGCAATAACCATATAAATAAATAAAAGCCACCATAAGCTTTTGTCTTACTAGAGGCTACAAGGCACAAAGTTGGCTTTTATGGACACTATTTGCTAAAAATAGCCATTAAGTCTGCCTCACTTGATGAGGGCCAATAGCATCAGAATTATAAAGGAGAAGCAATAACAGGATACTCTTCTCAGTGTAGAAATAAACAACATAATAGAAGATGAATCAATTCAGAACTATATATGGTTATTGTAAAATCCAACAACAAAAATATTAAACTCATAATTTGGGAACTATGCAAACAAATGCCAACCTTTCCATTTTTAAAATCCTCTTCCAAAAACATGGCACAGCTGGCCTTAGATGTTTATTACAATTATTTCAAAAGATGTTTATTTCTTTCACATAATCATCTCCTCAGCTACATTTCTCTGATTTATTTAGAAGAAAGGTAGGCAATCATTTTGCCCTGGGGGATGCATCTGCTGCTGGGTTCAATTTGTGGAGCTGTACCTTTTCCTATATTAAAAGTAAATAACTCAGTAGTAGATTGGCTGTTACCAAAACTAGGAAGTGATGGAAATAATAACTCCTGCCCTAAAGGGAATTTGCATTGGTGGATTCCAAAGCCAAACCCTCTGCATTTAGAACATTCATGTTCTACATTTCTTCTTTTCAATAAATGGTTGTTTTACTACAAAGAGAATTGAAGCTTTTAAAAATTACATTTATAGATTGGTGTACTTCTGAAGGATTCTCAGAGTTTACAGAGACAAAATACACAATCAATATGCAGTTTTAAAAAATGTAGCAATAAAAGATCCAGAAGTCAGTGAGGTTGGGAGCCAACTTGTACTCCATTGGTAATGGTCACCATCAAAGCCTGCTGCACCTCTCTAATGTGGAAAACTATTATTAGTTTTGAAGTGCCGCTGCATTCGTATTCAAAGATAAGCCAATAGCATTTATGCCACAAATAAATAAGGCTAGGTTTCCAGTCTGTGCTAAAGTATTCCACTGATTATGTGCCTACTGTGTATAAAGTCCTCTTTATTTATTATAAATCTGTAACACTATACAAAATGCATATTTATGCTATTCAACTGTACATTCAGTAATATTTGTTTATAAGTTAGATAAAAATGTTCCATTCAACATTTTTTTTTATTTCTGCCATTTTTATCTTAAATTCATTAACTATACAAGAATAAATTTAGCATTAAAGAGAAAAACAGAACATAATCGTTATGTGAAATTAGAATTTTATTTGAATAAAGTACAATTATTTTTCCAAGTTTATTTTTGAAGATAAATAACTATTCCTCTAAGATCTCACTGCTACTGCCCCAAAATGTTAAATCTAATTGAGATTTAAACTTACATAGTCTCTAAAACATTGTGTGTGGGGGTAGGATGTTACTGCTCTATTTACTCAGTGAACCAGGTCATCGTTAAAACTTTACTACTTAACAATAACAGCTCAGCAGATAGAGTATGATATAAATTGTTTCCTTTTGGGAGACTGACCAATAAATCTATTCCTCCATGTTTAATTATTCTCTGACTTGTCATAAATTATTATAGTCTCTTTTTCCCCTTTTCTTTTCCCTCTTTATTTTGTGCAATTGTCAACTCTCATTTATCTTACAGTTTCTTCCTCAAGGTTATCTTAACTTTCTGATTGCCTTCATTATAAATCAATTTATCCTGAACTTGCATTCTATAGAGTAACAAGTTACTTTTTAATCACATGTGCTATTTCAGGGAATTGGCCAATAATATGAAATGGAAAGGAAGTGATTTAATTTCATATGATCTCATATTATCAATAATGGACATCTAATGTAACTTTAAGGTAAGGGCAGTTTCTAATTCTAAATATATGTTGGCTATGCGCTTTAAAATGTTTGTACAGACTGTTCAAAATTATGACAGATCTCCCCAGAGCTATTTTTGACCCATTTTTGAAGTTATGATGACCGCACGCACAGTTACAATATCGCATTTTGGGTGCTTGGTCATAAGTTCTCCTTTATGACCATTTGCAGCTTTCTGAGATGATAGGACCACATTTCTGACTTTTTAAAACTAGTTTCTTTACTTCCTGTTTCCAGCAAAAAAAATGCCCATGGGGAAAATGGATTTGCTTAATGACAATGGTGTTCACAAAAGGCCACAAAAATTTGAATCCAGTCATATGATGGTTCAATTTACAACAACTTACAACTATAATTTCAGGTTCAACTACGGTCATAAGTCAAGGATTACCTGTATTGTTCTTTGTAAACTTAAGTCATATCATTAGGTACTACAGTTAGTCCTTGAGTTACGACCATGATTCAGCCCAAAATTTATGTTGCTGTGAAAAATGTGTTGTTTGTCCCTTTTTACGACTTTTCTTGTCACAGTTGTTAACTGAATCATTGTATTTGTTAAGTTAGTAATATTAAGTGAATCTGGATTTCTCATTGATTTTGCGTGTCATAAAGTTGCAAAAGCTGATCACATGACTAGGACACTGCAGCTGTCATAAATATGAGTCAGTTGTCAAGCATCTGAATTTTGATCATGTAATCATAGAGGTGGCTGCAATGGTCATAAGTGTGAAAAACAGTTGTTAGTCACTTTTTTCAGTGCTGCTGTAACTTTAAATGGTCACTAAATGAACTGTTGTAAGTCGAGGACTACCTGTAAACCTATGTGGAAGAAAGGAACAAAAAGAAAACCTATGGAAGAAATTGCCATCAAAGGTCTTTGCAAAGAAATAAATAAATATGTGGAGGCAATATGCTGACTCTGTAAACTGCTTAGAGAGGGCTGTAAAGCACTATGAAGCAGTATATAAGTCTAAGTGCTGTTGCTATCTTCAATTTTTTTTTCTTATCAAAGTTCTGTTTGAGAAAGAAATATGATACTGACCATTCAAGCGATAGACCCAAATGTGTATTTCAATACCCAAGGAGCAGTGATGATATTCTAAAGGTTCGGCCCAGTTCTGGCATACCAGTAGCGCCAAAGATCAGCCGAGACTGAACCGGTTCTCTCTACGAGCTGCTGTTGGGCCCACCCGCCTGCCTGGGCTCCCATGCTGACCTTTATTCCCTTCTTTTGAAGCGAGCTGCTTTGCGCGGCACACATTGCCGCGCATCAGCTGTTGAAGCTACAGGGATTCCAGGAGGTGAGTAGGAAAGCCTCTGTGACCGCGCAAAGTGTGTGTTTGGCATGTGCAAAGTGTGCGCATGCACGCAAAATGCGCCCACAAGCCATGCCCACCAAACCGGTGGTAAACTTCTTTGAAACCCATCACTGCCAAGGAGCCAGTCCTCCGCCCATCCCTTAGGTACAAGATTATGGCTTCCTGCAGGGGGTGCTTTTCCTGCCTTTATCTGTGGAAAATGCCAGCTCACACAGGGCCTTCTTATGAGCACAGGGTTTCTTCAGCAACTGACTGCACTCTGCCACGGATGAATCATTAATCTGAGATCACAACATGACACAGAAAGAGGAGGGACTGTTCACTAGTCCTTGTGTGTTGAGATCCACATGTGACTGAATCAGCGAAACAGAGCTATGTCTCATGTACTTATCTTAAGTCTTCTTTTTTAGCCTTATCAGCCTTATTCTTAATTATGCTTCCTTGCAGGAATATGCTGGCAAATACTTAAAAGAATTTAGCTATATTTCTACCTATCATGCAATTTTGAAAAGAGGTATGTTTGCACTGAATGATTTTTTCTTTTTTTAAAATCTAGGGTCATTACCCCCCCGCCCCCCCCCCAAAAAAAACACAAACATTTTAGCTGTTAGCATGAGTGGATCATACTCAAGCTTGACCTGTCTAGTAAAATTATCTTAACTAGTTTTATACAGAGAATCTCTGCAGCAAAACTCTGACAGAGTGCCAGTTCTTCATGCGAAGGTTCAAGTAGCAAGTGACATGAAAGATGCCAAGAGGCCAAGATGCTACCTGGCAGAGCAGAACCTCAGTGCAGGTTCATATAAAGCAGCTTCTTATATCTCTTCAAAATGGAAGGATGACATTTCTTTCTTTCTTTCTGCAGGCTTGTGCTTGTCCTTCGTGCTAGGACAATCACATCCAAAGTAATACAAGGATTTCCCCTGTATTGGTTATGGTACCAGAAACAAGCTGACTGGCTTGAATTAATCCTTTCCAAATAAAGGCATTTCAACTAACAACTCTTAGTTTAGCAACTCTTCAAAGTTACAGAAGCATCGAAAAAAGGCTTCAGGGAAAAAGTTTTCAGTTGTCTTCCCCCCCACCCCCACCCCCCAAAAAAGCATCTTTGGGACTACCGTTGGTTATCATGTTTTTGTTTTTCTTGGAGGGGCTTTGAGTCAGTGTTGACTACTGTCAAGTACCTAGACAAATCCCTGCAGCTTCCTTGTCAAGATACTCAGGAGTGGCTTACTACTGCTTCTTTCCTGGGACTGAGAAAGTGGTTGGCTCAAGATCACCCAGTTGGCTTTGTGCCTAATGGTCTCTTGGTTCTAGTCTGGTGCTTTAAACTACTATATCAAACTGGGCTCTTTATCACTGATATGCTACAGCACTATTCCCATTGCACATTATTAGAGGCCAGGGAATCTAATTACCAGAAACTAAATTTACCATATTGTAAATTTATTTTACAAAAATATAAAAATCCCTCTTTGGATTGCAGTGTCGGCCAATATAACAAAAGTAATTTTTAAAGGAGACAGACATTTTCTATATTATATTCCAATGCTAAAAAACTTCCCAAGGCAACATTAAAGAATTATGTGCCATGAAAAACAAATAATATTACAATTAAGGTGCAATACTTGACCTTTCAGCTTCAAATTAACAACATCATAACCTAATCAGAATAACAGTGATTTTACTGCCCACCAAAATCTCATCTAGATACTCTTGGAGAAGAATTCCTTTAAATCAGTTTCTTCTGCAGAAAAAGTTTAATTTTGCATTTTGACCAGCATTTTTTATTGATAAGAAGAAGAAATATAGCAGGACCTTGGAAGAGAATTACACTGTACAAACAATTTCATGTAAGATAAAGCAGTAATATAGATTACTGCTTAGATATCTTTACTTTTTGGGGTGTCAAATCTATTTTTTCAGGACAAAGGAGGCACAAAAACAAATATATATGTATGTGTGTAGAAATCACAGGGAAAAATAAGCATTTCTCCCCCCCCCCATTAACCCCTATTGATGCCAAGTAGAAACCCACCATCATGGCAGCAGTATAATGTGCTTCCAAGCAATTAAATTATAAGGTTAATTATATGGCTACAGTAATATGTACAATGATCTTATACTTCCTTTATTTCGCTTACCCAGATGTAAGAAGCCACGGAAAACAACTTCCTAATTTTATATAAACAGGTATAAAAATAGTCTGGGAGTTAAAAGAATTGCAAAAATAAATAAATAAATAAAACTGGTCAACTGGTTAGGATATCTATTTTGTTTTGCAAAACAAAAGCACCTGCATAAATATTGACTGACTAACACTACCTGTGGCAAACTTCCACAGGAGACAATTTATGTAGTAACTTGGCTTTTATATACTTTGGGCTTTATCACAATTCTGCAGCTTGGAATCCAGCCTTGTAAAGATTATGTGAAGTAAAATGGAGTTTTGTTCCAACATTTATGCTTTAGAAACACAATGGTTAATAGAAAATGAGCCATACAAGTAGGGCTGAAAAATCTTCCTAGCGGAAGCTGGGCTCATGTCACCTTATCTGAAGATGCAGACAACCAGTCAGCTAGATGAACAACCTGCTTTTCACATCAAGACTTGAGGCCACAGTTTACTGCACCACTTAAAATCCAAAGGGAGTTCTCTGTCTAAATAAAGACTCAACAAACAGGGAATCAGGCAGGTTTTGAGATGTTCCTTTGGCTTGGCAAGCTGGGCATTCAGGTGAAACGTTAGCTTTCCTAAGTGTGTTTGCAAGCCTAAACAAAGGAAAAGCACTTAAAAGACAACATGGCTGAAAATGTGCAACATTTTCAATATCCAACAGTGTAAGAGTAACATATATTCAAATCAACTGCCCCTCCCGCTCTCCAGATTCTCTCTTTCTGTCCCTCCTGCTCTCTAAATTCAGAAGTTTTTTTATTATTTTAATAATACAAAAAGCATGAGATCAAGTATGATCACAAAATAATTACAGGTGTGAAATGGGTGTTTATATTGAGTTCTAAGCATATTTTAAAGTTCAGCTTTTTGTAGGTTTGTCAAAATTGTTTTGTAAAATGGAAAAGCAGCTGTAGAAAATGAGATCTAAACATTATGAGAGCAACTGAGAAAGTGAGAAGCAATCTTCCAGCATGTCATTTGGGTCTTTCCTTAGAATAACCATTCCTGGGCTTGGTTAAGGCAGCTTTCTGTCATAAATGGTCTATGTATGTATGCTCAGAAGTGGTTGGGAGTGAAAATCGGAAGGCAGGAAATGTTCTATTTAAACAAGCAGTTGTTAGAATCTAGACTCAGGGTAATAATAAAATATGGATTTAACCGCTCATCAAAGGCTACTACACTGTGGACTTCCTCTTTCCCCCTCACTTTTAGACAAGTGTCAGACCTTTAACCATGAAGGGTCTCCAACATCATTTTTTTCTTGGCTGATGCAAAATTTTATCTCCTTGTAAAAACACCCTAGAAAAAAAATGCATGTTCTTAATGAAGTACTGGATTCTTTGACCTACAAACAGAAATCAAAGCTCCTCCTATTTTGAGTTCAGGAATGAAACAGATTTGAAAATAGTCTGGCAAAATGGCTTTATGAAACAAACTGCAGCTGGATCACAGCGTGAACTGCAACTATTCTAATAGATTTAGCAATTATCTCTGTTGTGGAGAAGCTGTTGATCAATAGAACACATGAAAGCTACATCTATTCCTAGACCAATGTAGTAAAGTGCTCACCTGCCAGAGATCAGATGAAACCTAAGAAAAGAAACCCACCAATTTTACAGAGCCCCCAAAGTCTTTCTTTCTTTCCTTTCTTTTTCTCTCCCCCCGCCCCCCCACCCATGAATGAATGATGAAAAGAAATATTCTGACCATTGTTTCAATCTGACCATAACTCATATTACCCGCAAAGGAAAGGAAGGGTCTTCCGGGGCTTGAATTCATGGGCTAGGGAATTTTAGTTTCATCACTCACAAAGCATCACTGAAATATTCTCTTGCTGCAGTGTTGAATGGGTGATTTGAGAGGCAATGACCATGGAAGAGAAGGGGGGAAAGGGATGGAAGCTTGCCTTCTCAAACTTTACCTCGCACATAAAGGTTTGCTGGAGCAGAGTAACGGGTCCCTGCACTGTTTGTAGCAACACATTCGTATTTGCCTTGATCCGACTCCTCGCTGTTTTCAATTTGGAGAGCCCCTATGTAGAAACAAAACACAAAAGACACTGGTTATAACAAGATGTATGTTACTGCTCTGTACCCTTATTCCAAACATGAACACGAGAGGACAGATGATGCCTATTGCTTCTTGTAGGGTATCCATGCTTGTTACTATAAAGCATATGCTGTGCCCAGTCTTCATAGCTCCATAGTCAAACAAATTATTGGTACCTTTTCAGTTGCTTTTTATGTACCAAATAAATTTCTCCCATATGGAGAAACTATCAAACCCTAATAAACGCAGAGTAAATAAATCAATCCAAAGGAATCTAATCTTAGTTCACTACCTTCCTTTAACTATCTTAATCTATAAAATACACTTCATTCCACAACAAAGTATCATTAATTTACTCTTAAGCCTAGCAATAGAAAAGACCACAAATTTTTCACCTTGAAAAATCCCTTGTTTCTATTGTATTTTACATATAATTATACTGTTTTGTCTACTAACAACATCAACAAGTAACAACATCAGTTGGTAGTACAACCTGAACCTTTGAAAGGCCGAGATACAAAAAGTTTATTTGAAGAATTTCCAGGCCGTATATTTTCTACTCACTATATCCTGTGCCGTTGGTTTCTTGTTCAATGTACTTAATTGTAACATAACTCTTGATATTTCATTGGTTTTGCTGCTTTGAATTTTAAGCTACTTCAAATTTTAAAATACATTTTGGGTGAGACCCCTTCCATGCTTCCATTCCCTTTCTTTAAAAAGGGCCCAAATAACAATCATATCAATCCAAGCAACCAGGCTAAATACTAAACTCTGCCTAATTCACATTACAGATAAATATATTGAAACAGTATTCCTCTTCTTTCTTATCTTGCCACTGTGAATGAACTAAGTCCTATTCTGTTGTCTTCCAGGTTATGGAAGATGTAGATTTAGAATGATAAAGGCAAAAAATAAACAAACATGAATATTTAAAGCAGCCCTGATACTGCTATTCCAAGAATGGGACTTGGTGCTTCTTGGGGAATAAATACTTAATTTGTGATTCTAGAAGTTGAGATTCCATAGATCATAGAAGGCAGCTTTCACTCACAAAAAAATATGTACACTCTTGAACCAAGAGAAAAAGCATTAACCTGTCTGCTTGTCAGAGTCTGAATCCATTTCTGTTTGCCAAAGAAAACAGCGCCATTAACAGAAATTGCTGTTCCTGGCCTCCCACTCTAAGGCATGAGGGTTAAATTCAGTTTTCATATTATTGGAATAAAAGGAAAAATAATGTGAATCAACCACTTTCACCTAAATCATTTACAACAATAAACTGAGACCACAGTATAAGTATGTATCTCAAGAGAACTAATGAAGTTCATTATGTTCTGCTATTTCATAAAAATGATATAAAGAGCCCTCTCTATTGTTGTAAGGTCTGGAAAATAAAAATAAATTGATCAGAGAAGTCTGGCTTCTGCTACCTTCTAGGGGGCATTTCATACTCTGTACTTTTAAACAGCCTGAAAGTTTATACCTTGTTGTTTAGGTATTCAAAGTGTGGCAGAAACAATTTTGTGACTTAAAAGATCTGGCCCAGAGAACTGTTTTTGCATGTTGGGACAGTGGACAGTGAAGACTTAACAGTACTTTCTTGAGACTCGTGTTTAGCTTCCTCTTTCTCTATATTTATGTAAATTTATGCCCCCTCCACAAAACTTACATAATAGTAAATTTTAATATTAATTATATGTTATACTTTTTGTACTTTAATTATTGTTACACATTCTGAGTACAAAACAAATATATTATTTGAACAGTATGCCAATAACAATTAGAGGGAAGCACCTGAAAAAGGAGTCCTGATTGTTGGTTTCCTAACTGGGGATAGATCCATATATCCAAGCTGTGGGTAGGTGAGTGTATGTATGGATGATTACAATATTGAGTCCTCTCTCTAGCATAGGTACATGTGATCTACTCTAGAGTGTAAATGACAGATGAAAATCATTTGAGCGGCAATAAGGACGGCTTTGTAAAAGAGGGTCAGGGGGGAAACTGGATTTTCCTTTAGTCTCTATTTTTCTAGGTAGGGCTAGGCTATAAATTAGAAATATCCTGGCTTTTACTGAATCTGCTTCCATTTTAACACAATGTTTGGAAAGTCCGAATAGCAGGAACTGGAAATCTTTTGCATGACTTCATTTCACATAGAGTGCAGGATTACAAGAAGCATGTATTAATTCTGGGCAAATGCTATTTTTTATTTCTGAGTGGATCAAAATAGCAATTCTGTAGAGTTACAGGAGGATAAAATTAGCTACACACAAATGAGAGTCATGCCTGTGTTGCTCTGTAAATATGCATTTCTAATAATCACATGGATGTCATAGAATGACAGCCAAGCATCTTCAAGCCCCATTTATTGGCAATTAGGCAAGAAAGGGAATCAACCCAGCAATTTTCCTATTGAGGCTCATTACAATCCTGCTTAATTGTTTCCTCCCTGAGGTTGATTTTTGACATGTCAGATCTGGACTGAAACTGAGTTTCTGTGATTTATGCAAGGGCCGCAGTCACTGCAAGATCTTTGAACTGAGCAGTTCACAAGGCAAATAGAGGAACACAATTCAGCCACCAATTTGCTTCTTTAGGTATATCGCACATCTAGACTTCAAACACCCTTTTTTAAATTCTACTTTAGAAAGGAGGAAAGAAGGGAGATTTGCAAGCTTTGCAGGAAGCAAAATTGCAAAATTACCAAAGGGTGGCAGTTTCTTAGCAGGGTTAAGCAGTATTAAATTTGTATAACATCGGAAGAATTAGTTGAAAGATTAATCAGCTTTTCTCTGTCAGTTTTTAGGTATTTGTATTTTAAATTCACGTTCCTTTTGCTTTGAACATATAAAATTCATATTAGGGTAGAGAAAAGTGTTAAGCACCTACTGTACTTTAACTGTTTCGCATGTATTTGTTATGCCACTGCTTCATAGAAACATTATCATTGAGTCACTGCACATCTACAGTGGCATTTGGCTGTATCACCAATTCCGGAAGCTAACAGTGCTATCAAATATTGAATGAGCAAGTGACCTGGTGACTACACAGAAGCTTTTGGTGAGGAGGATGGATTGCCTGCGCCAAGTCTGACATGGCAGCACTAACTGCTCCAAGAGAAAAGAAGATCAGAATATCTAATTTTCCATTGTGCTTATTTCCACTTTATGGCAATAGAGAAAGCAGCATTTGATAAAAGAGAAACAAATCACTCCTTCTAAAGGCTCATTTGTTGCAATCTATTGATCATCCCTGAAAACCCGTGTCTATTCATCTATCCTCTTCTCTAATCTGCCAGTCAGCAACTAGAGCCGTATATCTCTGAACAAGCTATCAAAACTCACCCTGACCTTTCAGCCTGGGTCTCACCTGAAAAGCAAAGGGGGAATGTTAAAAGTGACAACATGCCTCACGAATACAGAGCTCTTAGAAAAATGACAGCATCTCTTCACAGGAAAAGTAGGACTCATGGCCAACAGAAAGGTTAGTTTTCAAAACAGAACACCCTGCTTCTCGGGCTACTTTATCTGGTTTCCTTCATACTTTTGCTCAAGAGAGATTTCCTGGGTTTCCCATCCAATGTACCTAGCAACTATGCATAATCGAAAATAAACATTCAACTAATTGCAGGCACAACAATCCATTAGTCTAGTCTCATTTTGATCAAATTAATACATCATGGAAATGCAGCAACTTACCTTTAGGAAGACCTCAGAGCATTATTATTATGTGAGTATAACCTTCCTTCATAAAAATGCTTTCCTCAGTAGCCTGAAGTTTAACAAAAGGTATCAGTCTGACAGAAATCCCGTATGAGATGCCAAGAGGTGGCTCTTGGCACTTAGAAAAATGTCGTCTTTGACATTCAAACAGGACACATGCATTTTAAATAATGTCAGGCAAACTCTTAAAACACCTCATTAGAACTCAGATAGAGAGATTTATGTTTTATGAGATGGATGATTCTCATTACAGCAGTAAGTCAATTCTCTCAAAAAGGATATACCGAACATATGGCGGTTCTGGTGCCAAGTTGTTAATGTTCTCACTTGTTGGTAAGAAACACATGACAGTTAAATGCAGGAAAGCCTCAATCTGGCACGAGTAAAGATGGGACTAGAAACAGGCATAGCTTGGCTACTTAACATGTGGTTTATTGTTTTGCTTGAAGATTTTTTGTAGTTTTAGATAAATAGCTTAAGAACTTATTAACATTACAGCGGATAGTCTTGAATCATTCCAAAGATTGGATGACAATTAGGCCTATACCATTTGGCCACTTAACTCAGATTTTCCACTAAATTCAATTCAAACATTTTTGAAATAACAATCCGCATTTGTTCTAAAAATATTAACACAACTGAAAGCATTAACATCCAGAAACTGAACCAGAACCAAAGACTGTTTTATTAATTTGAAGCAATGATTTAATGAAGACAGACAGGGAAGGAAAAAAAAAACAGCATTGGACAATTGAGAGAGTACAATTTAGCAGAGGTAATAAATTTCAGAGAATTCAGGGATCGGTCAACAGCAGCAGTTACTGAAATTGCAAGAGATCAGGATCACTGTACATAGTACTGATTACAATCTTAGGATCACTTCCAGAAACCACTTTGAGTTTTCAAATTACAAAAATTACACTAGCAGGCTTGACCTATATAGCTGCTACTCTGGAGGTATGCTAAACAACGTAAGATTTAAGATGACCAGATATATGTCGGATACCTTTACACTCAACAAATCTTTGAGCCCTAGTCACAAGGCTGTATTAAGTTTCAGAGAGAATGGGGCTGGCTGATTGTATCTCTTCCCTCTGCCTTCATATTGAAAGGTCTGGCAAGCTAGACAGACGCACTTATAACCCTCAAAGGAAGTCCATGTTTCCTAAACAACCCTTCAAGAATTATTTTATTTTTAGTTGTTCAGTTTCTGTCAGCAGTAATACAGAAGAAAAAACATCATGGTTATCTTGTGAAAATACTGCACCTTTCAGATGCAAACCACAGTGGATATTTCAATCCCTCCTGGACTCAGCACTCTAGAGAGTAACTGAATTGGAAAGATCAAAGAACCCTCTGTGGAATAAGCCAGAACTGCACCTTCCAATTCACAAATGTTCCATTGAATAGCCCCCCCTTTGACCTATGTATGCCTGCAATGGATGATTCTACAAGGTACCAGAAACTAAAAATAAACAAAAACAAACACGTGTGGGAAGGAATGGCAGATGACCTTGTGTACCGATAAGAGTTTGGAATGAAAGAATAACTGGAGATGGCACACTGCTGAAACGTGTCATGGCAAAAAGAAATGTAGTGATGTGAATATTTGAGGCACAGTTTAGCATTCTTACCTCTAATTGGCGTACCACCTGGTGAGGTAATTTGAATGCAAATAAGATTAAAGAGAAGTGTTAGTACAACGAGAAAAGGGAGAAATTGAAACTAAAAAGTTTTTCAAAGCTAGAATCCGTATTAGAGAAACAGATATAATAATATATAAGAAAGGAATGTGCAGTAACATTGCCCTAGATTGGTTAGCAAAGCTCCACCAAGAATACAAAGTCTGATCTCAATTTACATTCCTGATTCTCTCCCCTCCACCCCGCCACAAAAAAGGATGTCGGTAAACCACTATCATTCATTGTCACAACTGAAATGGAGCACCAACTGGGAAATGGGAACCATGGCATTTTATTCTGCCAGAAGATGGGGCTGTGGGAGCATCAGTGTCAGTGAAGTACAATAGGAGTGTGCGTATACACGCATGTGTTTGTGGAGTAAAGAGAAAAAAATATATGATAGTAGTTGGCAGACCAATTCTTGGTTTAGGATTACCTGGATCACAGGGGACAAAAATTTGATTACATAACTGAAACTGGAAAACTAATCAATGAATGTAGGTTAACTCCTGTAGTAAGCTCCTCCTGAGGATAAACTGTTGTCTTGCACCATTCAGTTTTCAAATATAAATGCAGAGGACATTCTTTTAGCTTTCACTTGGACTAATGGCTGAGGCATGCTTTTGCATAGTTGTGCAGCAGGCCAAGGAGAGAATTGGTACCCTCTTTACAAAGGAGTTGAAAATAGTTTCACATGCTATGAACACATTTTATAAAGAGGGGTTTTATGGAAGGGTTTGCTCAGTCTTGGCCCTTATCAACAAACAGCATTGCCTAGAGGTGTAGAAAGGGAACTGCACGTGTAAACTGACAGCAATTCCCCTTTGATTCTCGATTTTGTCCCCTTGATTTTATTTTGTGCAAATGAAATCTGTTAGTAAGGGCAGGGAAATTCATGCAGATCTAATTTCTAGACAGTTTATGGTAAGTGTTGGTTTAATGCAGATTTTGCACATCTGAACACCAAGCACTTACCAAAAAAAACAAACAAAAACCTGGGGAGTTTAAACAGACAGAAAGAGAAGGTTAAACAGGACACAAAGCCTCAAATCATGTTCCGTGTATTGATCAATAAATACCAGTAACCACAGAAATGCTGTGTATCTGAGATTAACTGCCCCCCACATTCCATTATTCACAGCACTGATTACCCAATGGGTGATGAAGAAAGACACTCAAAGAGTTTCTGTAAATACAAAGAAGGCAGATTTTAAGAGCATTTAACTTGCTTCCTAAAGAATGGTTAAATTATTTACACTTATTATCTCCTTGCTCTTTTGTTGAGCCTTTTCCTCTGGGCAGTATAGCTGCCGCTTTTAATCAGTGGAAACAGTTCCAGCTGCTTTGTCTGGCATTCTCCGCAGCCAAGATGATGTTATTCCATCTCCACTTTACAGTGAGACTGTTTTTGCCAGTGCTTTTGTTCACAGATGGGTGAAAAAAAAGGAAAGCCCGTATTGCCCACTGTAAAGGTGAATATTCTCTTACATAATAAATCTGCCTGTTTATCTGTTTCTCTAACTACCATCCATCCCATTCATCTCAAAGGAGCAGCTCACATCACAGAAGCCTGCATGGCTTCCAAGTCATGTCAACAGGAAAAAAGAGGATTATTGCTTCCTTCATGCACAACAGAAAAACTTCTGAGAACTCACTTTTCTCCCCAGTCTGCCAATTATTACTGTAATTAAACACTCTAAACCCTATCTTCTTCCTACCTGCAGTTAACTGACATCAAGACTTTCCACAACAGAGCACAGCAATCAGTCTCCCAGTCAGTGAAACGACGCTTGTTTTAAGTTGCCCTCACTTGGGTGTGATGCTGATCTTGGAATGCACTCACATAGCCATTGAAAAGTCTGGAATTAATAGTCTACATAAAATGAAGAATCCCATACACACTCAAAATGGATTTCCTAAAGTGCAGTTGGTTCATTTTTCTTCAGGTCTGAAGAATTTTAGATTTTTCTTGCAACTGTTAAGCAATTTAAAAATATGTTCTTATTTGTACATAAGTCTCTGGGTTTTTGTTAACTGTCAGGGTTGCCATGTAGGTATCTGAACCACAAGTCACCAAACCAAAAATCAGGGTATTTTCTTAGCAACCATAGAGTTGAAACAAATTTTAGAAGTTGCCTAGTCTAACCCAGTGGTCCCCAACCTTTGTGATATGGTGGCCTAGTGTGTGTGTGTGTTTGTGTGTGGAGGGGATGGTTCCATGTGAGTAGAAGGTGTATGCGTGAATGCGCCTGCCCACCACTCTGCATCTGAGTGTGAACGCCCACCGCTCACACAAATAGAGCTTTGCACATGAGCATGAGTGTTCGCCACTTGCATAAGTGGAGCTTGCGCTGTGCTCACCCACCACTTGTGTGACCTGGTTTCAAATGGACCACAGCCCAGTAATGGACTGTGGCCTGGGAATTGGAGACTCCTGGTCTAGCCCTTTGCTCAATGCAGGATCTACTGAAAACTCTCTGACAAATGGCCTCTTGTTTCAAGTGAAGGAGAACTCAGACCTTTGGTAGCATTCTGGTTGATAGCTTGTATACAGTCAAAGAATTCTTCCTGATATCTAGCCTGGATGTACCTATAGTTTATTCATTGGGTTTGCTCCTTCTCTCTGGTGTCCTGAAGAATAACTCCATTCCTTCTGTGAGACAATCCTTCAGATATCTGAAGATTACTATCATACTTTCCTTCAATCATATTTTTGTAAGCTAGTCATATTCAGGTTCTTTAGGTATTATTTATAGGTCTTGCTTTCTTGACCCTTCATTGTCTTGATAGCCTTTCTTGGAACTTGCTCCAATTTATCACTATCCAGTTTGAACTGTGGTGTGGGTTATGGTAGGGAACACTGAACACTGAATGGATCAATTATCTGATACAATAAACATACTTTCTTGGATCTTATTAAAATAACATTCCACTTCTGGCCTGATTTTCATAAGTGCTTAGTATTTATTTTACTGCCCTAATAAATTAGCAATATGTATTTGTTTAAGCAATGTATTAGTCACCTCCAAAGCAACTCCACAAATTATATTTCACATTTATAGTGGATCTAAAGCTAAACATCTTGTGCAGCACAGAGAACAATGGCGCTGCCCACAATAATAATCATACCAGTTCTGACTTATTATTATGAGGATGACAAGAAAACATTCATCTTCAAATCGTCCAATTTGCTGCTTAGCAAAATGAATGCAACTCACAGATACACATTATGTACTCACTGCTCTATTAAAAATATTACCCAGAACAACTCATAATCCAGGATTTCTTTTCCATGCTGTTATGGAATGAAGCCATTTAAATACACAGCCTTCAAACTTTGTATAATCCATGTGTTAACTCAACAATACTCTATTCCAAAGAATCTACCAAGCCATCAAGTTATTTCTAATGGGATACCATCTTTAAAAGAGATTTTGCGACAATATAGTATATGAGTTCACTGTTTAGTTTATACTTTTTGAACTAATTCTGGGTTGGGGCTGCTGTTGTTTTTTTTGCCCTGTATTAATATGACCAATTTTTCTCAAACAGCATTTAATCTACAATTTTAAGATAAAAACTGGTTTGCAATTTTTCTCTTCTGAGATGTAGGCAAAGTTTGTTCTAGAACAGGGAATGTTAATCTCTCACAAAGCTTCAATATGGCTTGCCTTGCTGGCCATGATGGCTTTGTCTATAAATTTAATTTTGTCCATTAAAAACAGAGTATAGTACTGTATAGTGAGTATCATACTGTGTTATTATTTGATATGCTGTTATTTATAATTTTTGACTATTAACATTTGCTGTTACAATTCTAGTTACTTTCAGACTGATGGTGTGTGACTTTTAATGAAAGCCAGCTGGATGACATTGGGCTGATCACTCTTCCTCAGAGGAACCTACCTGATGGGATTGTTGTTGTGGGGAAAATAGAAGGCAAAATAAATATTATGTATGATGGGATAAAATTCTAAAACTAAATTTATAAATATAAAGTAGGCAAGATATAGCAATAGCAATAGCACTTAGACTTTTGTACCGCTTTATAATGCTTTACAGCCCTCTCAAATATGCCATTTTTAAATTTATTAATCAATTGTCTTCCTCTACTAGAGGCTACTGGCTGACCCACACAATAAATTAATTCCTGTTTATTTAGTTTTAGCTTACTACAAGGGCACACCACTATGATTTATAAAACGTGTCTGTGACTTAATATATTAATATAAACATACTGCTTATTCTTATCTATTGCTGATGTACAGTTGTTCATATCTCAGTTTATTAAATTATAATTTAGCTATAAGATCATAAATTATACGGTTTTGATTTGCAGCATTACCCCATGTCTTGTCTCCAGATCAGCATCTATTCTTATTTTGACATGATATTCAAGAGCAACATCCCAGTAGGGAAGAGGGCTCATGCAGGGAATTAGCATGGACTCATTATGTAAACACAAGAGAGTAAGTTTTAACTCCCACCGAATGCCTTTGAATCTCACCTAGCCTTTTCCAAGTGAAAATTGCCAGGCTGGGGAGATTCCTGTAGTACAGGCAGAGAACAATGTAGCTTGTTTAAACTCTACATTTATGGGTCTGATTGTTCGTGCCTGATACATTCATTTTTTAGCCAAGTTCACTGTGTTTTCTGTATTATGGTGGTTCATTAATATTATTACTGTGATATGGTTATTACCACAAGTTTGTCCTTGGTATTAAAATGTTTAATATGATATTATTGTGCTTCAAAACATTATTTTATGAACAGTAGTGTCAACACTGAATGATAGAGGCATGTAATAAAAATACAACTATAATCACTGAAGTTTAATACCATCAATCAATTTGGAGCAGAGGAATACTGTTGCTAGTCTTTTAAAATCCCTCTTCTTATTTTATTACCCTTTCTTTGCAGATCAAGAAATAAAGTGGGAAACTATGCATATACAGCAATCCTTCCACAATTGACCTACTTTTTGAAATCAACATCCCAAATAGCTATTTAATCACACAACTATAATCAAATGCAAACTGAATGTACAAGTCATAGCAATCTGCCATTCCTACCTTTTCTACTGGCTGACCCACACAATAAATTAATTCCTGTTTATTTAGTTTTAGCTTACTAAATAAAGTGTTAAAAATATATAGTTATCGTCTTTTGGAAAGTAGGCTTCTTTTTAAGTATTGTCCTGTTTGGATCTCTGTAGTCCATACAAAACTGTAGAGGGGTTTCAGTCCAAACCAGGAGTACTTTGAGTAAGTGCAATAAATGGATGAAAGAAAACTGAAAGCTTATTGAGATGATGTTTAAAATATAAATGTACTTTTAAAAGTATTGTAATGTTCCCATTTAAATCACAGATGTGGAATACGGATAGCCCTTGATTTATGACCAGTCATTTAGCAAACATTCAAAGTTACAATTAATCTCCCAAGGAGACCTATTTTTGAATTTAGAACAGCTGCACCCTCTCCTGGTTATGTGACCGCATTTTGGATGCTTGCAACTGGTTCACCTTTATGGCTGTTTGCACATCTCGTGGTCACATGACCACACTGTCACTTTTTTTTCCTGATTTCTGGCATTTACTTCTGGTTGCTGACAAAAAAACACCCACTGGGGAAAATTGGTTTAGCGCGCATGGTGTTTGTGAAACAACTACTGCATTTACTTAATGTGAATGACACAAATAAGTAAGAAAAAAACAGATCTGATCATGTGATGCCTTGACTTACAATGGCAATGACTTACAACTGTAATTCTAGGCTCAATTACAGTTGCAAGTTGAGGACTACTTGTATGTTATCTTTGTATATGATTATGGGAAGCTGAACAGGTCTGTTAAAGTGGAACATAATTGCTATTAACTAAAATGGTATTTATTACCTCATTTTAGACTAAATAATTCAATAGACAGCAGAATGATAGTCTATGACATGCAGGATCCCAGAGAACTCTGCCCACTTTACCCCATAGATGAATCATTTAACCATTAATTTAATGGTGAGAAAATTATTACTAAGAGTACTGGACACCAGCATTGATTGGAATTTTTATATGGTTCATTGCACAGTCAGCCAGAATTCGACTGGATTTGACATTTTTATTCACCTATCAGGTCCTTCCCAAGGACCTGGGATAGGCAGATGTTTATATTTGATGGTATTGGAAGACATCATCACATGATGTCAGCAGTTCTGAGTCAAGCTGCCTTCTGCAACTGACTGATGGTGGATTTGTCAATGCTGATGGCATTTAAGTGGTGCTCTAGTTGTTTTGGGATTGCATTCATGGCACCTATTACTGTTGGTTTAATCTTTGCTTTCTTTTGCCAGTTTTTCTATTTCTATTTGCAGGTCTTTATATTTTGTTACCTTTTTCAGTTCTTTCTCTTCTCTTCTATTCTGCTGTTATGATTTTTTTTTTGCAGAGTCAACCAGATGCTCAGACTGGATTGGCATTTTTATCAACTTACTGACTCCTTCCCAAGGACCTGGGACCAGTTAATATTGATATTTGATGGTATCAGTGTTGTTGTAGGATGTAAGCTCTTCTGAGCAAAGCTTCCCTTTGCAATTAATTGATGGTGAATTTATCAACGTCAATGGTATTTAAGTGGTGCTCCACTTGTTTTCGGATATCATTATGATCCATTCCACAGACAGCCAGATGTTCAGGCTGGATATGGCATTTTGGTCCACCTATCAAGTTATTAATTTGTTTATCTGTATCCCACCATTACTATTTTGCTGGAGGTACACTCTGAACGCATATAAAGCAAAATCCTTTTTTGACATAGGTGACACTCAAATCTACATGTTAATCAAGACTGAACAGAAAATGCTCTCCAACTATTGTCCAGATCCTGGAGGATGTTAGATTCTGGATGAGGAGGAACAAGATGGTGCAACTTTGGAAATGATATAATTCCAGGAAGATACCATCTTTAGTTCCAAATAGGGTTTTAATGTTCCTGCTGTTCATGATGATATTCTATGCACTGAGATGTTCTGATATTTATTTTACATTACAAATCTCAGATACATATACTGCTCGGAATTATGATATCAATGACTCTAATGACCTATGCGCCTAGTAAATAAACTTTATGCATCAATAGTCCTAGACCACTAGGATATGTTTTCCTGTTGTTACTAATGAACTTGATGAGATCTGATGAAGAGGGGTCAATATTGAGTCTAAACCTGATATGCTGTGCTTCTTATAATCCTGTGTGATGAAACATCTTTTCTTCACAGTAATCCCATGTGTGTGTTTGTGTATATGTGTGAATCTGTGAGTGAGGATAAGAAAGATAACATGGATATAATATGTATGCTTTCAAGGCCTATCCACACACAAGAAAAAGGGATGTCTAGGCACACTCCGGAGTGTTTCCTTGATACTTAGAAAATGTTACTCCATAGCGAAAATCCTATTGGTTCTGCAAACCGGAAGAAGAAACTTATTTTCTTATTGTGTCTGAAGAAACCAGAGTCTTTAGTAGTTAAGCAGGTACAAAATTTCTGCCTATATTACAAGTTTCAGACTTAGAACTCTTTTTCTTCCTGATGGACTTTGAGTGAAACTTAACCCACATTTGTCTTGAAATTAATTTTTTTAAAATCTTAAATTTCAATTAGCTTCCACTTATGGTCTCCATGAATATACTACTTTTGCTTATCTGAATTCCTCCCTGTCCTTACAAACAATGACCTCAAACTCTCCTTTGAATGTGTAGTATTTATTAGGCTTATATGTAAATATTGATTTAACTTATAGTTGAATAAATTCTCTTAAATCTGCTAATGTCTCCTTTAAATAACTGGAGAAAATTAGAATAGTGTGTGAATACCAAATGAAATTCTCTGGAAATATGCTTGAAATATGGAAGGAAAAAAAGACCAATCCAAATTTAGGACATGATGGCAATGTTAAACGTGCTTTGTTTTTAAACTCAAGTCTTCCTCTTAAGCTTGCTTACCAGCAATGGAATTACGTGAAATGAATGTTACTGAGAGCCTACCATGTACTCAAGTGCTGCCCTACTCATTTGCAATTCCAGATACAGAAATATATTTAAAAGCATGGAAAATAAGTATCCAATGGCATGCTTTCCTAATGCTGCTTGTGTAGCACCTTTCAAATTAAATTAATGAGGGTGTTATTTCCTTTCACCACACACATCTTGAGAAGAAGGTAAAGGTCACTGTGAAATTACATAAAATGTAAATATATCAGTGTAATTATTGCTCACTGTTTTATATGGAAAGGTCTCAGAGTCTGACAGTTGTTAGAAAGAGGCTAAATATAAACCTGTAACCGTGGGATATATTTTAGGATATAGGTATTGATCACACTGGTTATGGGTAACATGATTTCTTGATTGAAGCAGAAACTCCACTTACAACTGCAGCAACCCTCCCTTTGCTTCTCTCCCTCCCTAACATCACTGATATAGCTTTTTATTACTAGTGGACAGAGCTTCAGCAGAAGATAATAGCATCCTTGAAATGTTTAATTCCTTTTAGAACAATCAGACTAAAATATTTAAAATATTAATAATATACATAGCATGATTTTAAGATGCTGTGTGATTGACAACTCATTCTTGCAGAATCTCACAACGTCTTTCAGCTGAAAAAGATGTTCAATGCTAAGGATAAGATTTTATAGCCAGTGGACATGGTTGTTCAGAATTTAAAACTGCAAATTTCAATGTCAAAGCTTAGTCTCTGAATCCAAAACACATTTCAGAATTACAATAAATATTTCAAAACTGACAAGATGTTCTTAATTGTCTCTGTCCATGGACTAACCGAGCAACTGTTTTTTTTTTCAACCTGTATTTTTAAGTGGATCTGCTAGTAATGTATGTTCCTTCCTGAAAGCAGAATCCAATAATGGAATCGGAGAGACACATATTATAACAGAGGTTCAGGATATGAAAAACTTTTTACCTGAACGAAGCTGTTTGATCCTGCCATTGCTAGCAGCTGTGTCCACCGGAAGGAAATCTTTGTACCAGGAGATTTCGGGGTCAGGGTTGCCGCTGGCAGCACAAAGCATTGTAGCTGTGCGGGCCTTCTCTACTACCTTGAGCTGGGGGCCCATATCTATAGTTGGAAAGCCTGGAGGAAGTTGATTCTCTGAAAGAAAAACAAACAAACAAACAATCCCATTAAAAGTCAGTAATGGGAAAACTGGAGGCAAGCTTCCCATACTCAAAGCACTAGATAATCAAGACTTTGACATAACTATGTCTGGTTAATTGGCAGAAGACATTTCCTCTACTTAGGATTCTGAACAGTAAATAGGTTATTAATACAGAATAAAGCAATTCAACTGTTCTGTGTATGTTTCTGGGTGAACTTTTATGCAATATGCACAGATAAAACAAGCATGTATCTTGTACTGAACTCTTCTGAATGATGTTGTATGTTCCAGCAAAGGTTGATTATTTAAAAAGCCAAAGAGCAAATGAATATTAACAAACTGCAAGGCTCTTGGTTGGCGTAGAGAATTCTGAAGTGTGCATTGAGTTATATTTGGATATCCTCTTAGTTTCCCTTCCAAACCTATTTTTCTAGGATGCACACTAGGAAATTGCCAAAACCTCTTCCTGACAATTGAAGATACCTGAGGCATGCTGAAAATGTGTAATATATCTCCTTGCCTTGGTGAGCCTCATTTTTTTAAAAAAATCTAGAATAGAGAAAGAAATAATTCTGTTGATGGTGGCTGCATTAAATTCTTAGAGATAAACGTAACTACGTTATTATTATGAGGATTCTCTTAGAAAAAGTCCCCAAGTGCTCTAGAGCAGCTTTTGATAACAAATGCCAAAATCAACTCACATTTCCAAGGCAAGAGAACTATTGTCTTCTAAATATGAATTACAATCAAGATGGGCAAATATATGGGAAAAGAGCCAGAACATAAGGGCTTTTTAAAACACTAGAACCTCAAAAACTTTCTTTGAAAATACTTAAGCAAAATAAGAGAAAGCTTTCCTTTTTACCTTTAGCATGATATGCTAATTTGAATAAAGACAAATAGCAAAAGCCTTAGATTATTGCAACCTTTGAATACAGCGCTCTTTTTGAGGTTTTCTAAAATAATCAGATATTCATTTGTGTAACTGATTAATTGAATAAAGAAAAAATGTGCTTATATAGAGATATACAAAATGCTCAGCCACTACTTTTAGGTAACTTTGACTTTTCTAGTACCATCTGCAATTGAAAATGTTGGATTACCAGTATTTACTTCTCTCGAGTCCCAACACCATACCTGAAACAAGGATCTTAGGATCCTAAATTTAAAAATTCCACATTATAGAGATCAAGACTGGCTGAGTATACTTCATTTGCATCAATCTTCCATGTCTAATGTGCATATACATAATCTTCATATTTTCAGTTAGTCAAAATTTTGGTACTTCGCCTTGTCTTTCTTGTATTTTCTAAATCTCTAAATGAATTTGCAGGACCAAATTGAACTATTCAAATATTAACACGAAATACTTTCTCATCATATCTATCAAAAATCCAGACACAGTGTCCCCATTTCAATTTTAGATTTTATAGCATAAGACAACATAAATGGGTTGCAATCTGTCTTTGGTGTTCAGAAGTTAAGGAGTCTGGGTGAAGAGCTACATTTAGAAAAAATACCAAAAGGAAGGAAGGAAGGGAGGGAGGGAGGGAGGGAGAGGGAGGGGAGAGAGAGAGAGAGAGAGAGAGAGAGAGAGAGATTGGAATTTAGTAAGAGCTTGAGCCATTTTGAATCACCCAGTCCACCCTCCCAAGAAATCTCTTCTTTACCACCAAACAAAAAAGTATCTTTGTATAAAAGGTACCATTGAAAATGAAAGGTTTTTTTTTCCCTTTCTTTAAATTGCTTTCTCTTTATTTTCAAAAACAAAAGGTACACACAGCTTAACTGGAAAGACACCAGAGCTAGCATTCATTGACAAGAAGCAGCAGCACTGATTTAACCACAACACACACGCCTCAAATTTTAACAAAAGCAGGGATATACAAAAGTATCACAAGACACAGCTTAGCTTGCAAGGCAAAATACAAAGAGGAACAAAAATTCTCTTCAAACTAGCCAACTGAGCCTGATTTACCTTGCTGCTGGCAATACAAAGTAGTCAGTTAAGGACAAACACTCCAAGTGATCAAATGTAATCCCTAAACCTTCTATATTGTTTCTCAGTTTTTGTGAGATAATATTCTAAGCAATTCATGTTTCTTTTTGTATCTACATAATTGTTAATTTTAAAAAAACACAATATAGGTATCCATTATTTATATGTGCTTATTTATTTGAAGTATTTGCATAGTGTGCTTCAGTGAAAAACCCACAAAGTAGTTTACAAATTCAATAAAAATGTTATGAAAACAATCCAGTATATGAACTGGTACAGTTAGAATTGCAAGAAAGTCAAATTAAGTACAGGGCCTGGAATAAACAGAAGAAAAGCCTTTCCAGAGGACAGACGCGATTGTCACCGTAAAACTGAAGTCTCTAAGACACAGCAGATATCTTCTGAAAATCACAGATCCCTGGGACACTGATATAAGTAGAGTCAGGCTACCTTGTCCTGGGTAATTTAGAACAGAGATCTCCAACTCCCCAGGCCACGGCCCATTACTGGGTTGTGAGCCAATTAGAACCAGTGCATGTGCATTCAATTTGTGTGAGCAGCATGCTTGTGTGGCTGTTGCTCGTGAAATGGAACTGAGGGTGCACCTGCCCGTGACTCACATAGAAGCACTCCTACTCACCCCCTCTCCTCCCTGCTGGTCTGCGAAGCTGAAAAATTTGGGGAACTGTAATTTAGGACTTGCACATTAAAATCAATTTTCAATGGCAGGCAGTCAACCACTGCAGACCTTCCAGCACAAATTTAATCTATGTGGTATAGTATCCCAGTCAGTACTCTAGTTGTCTGCATTCAAGCAATTGGTGCTTTAGCAGTAACATATGGCAAACCATATCAGTCCTAAGAGAAGCCTCATATGGAGTTCCATACACTGTGCCATTACTACTAGAGCAATGGTGGTGCACTGGTTAGAATGCAGTACTGCAGGTTAACTCTGCCAACTGCGAGCAGTTCGATTCTCACTGGCTCAAGATTATCTCAGCCATTCTTCCAAGTTCGGTAAAATGAGGATCGAGATTGTTGGGGGCAATATGCTCTGTAAACTGCTTAGAGAAGGCTGTAAAGCACTATGAAGCGGTATATAAGTCTAAGTGTTATTGCTATACTCAAGTTATTCCTGTCTATAAAAAAAGAACAGTTGATGTAATGGCCTCAGTTAGTAGTAGGCATAAAAAGCAAAAAGCTAGTAGTAGGTCAGTTGGGTCCTTGATGGATAAAGAGCACCTCAAATTGAGAATATGTGCCTTGATAGGGAGCGCAACTTCATTTAGAATAGCCAATTTTTCAACAACCTAGACCTAGGAACTATTCATCCATAGTATTTCCACCTTCTCAGAATTCTTATTCAGCTTATTAGCCCTTATCCAGTTTATCACTGCAATTAAACAATCTTAACCATGGCATCCACACCTCTAGGAAAAAAAGTCTGAAGTTTGCAGATGATTCAATAGTCAAATTGGCCTCATTTGAGATGGTGATAAGTCACCATATACTGTGTAGATGGGAGGTTGAACAATTGGCGATGTGTTGCAGTCCAACAATCTGGAGCTTAAACATGCTTAAAACTGTAGAGATGATAGTAGATATTAGAAGAACCTCTCCTTTCCTATCCCCTCTTACTATATTTGACAGTACAGTATCAGCAGTAGTTTCCTTCAAGGTTTTGGGTTCTATAATCTCCCAAGACTGGACACTTGACGTTAGACCTATCATTAAAAACACACAACAAAAATGTTTTTCCTGCATCACTTCAGGAAGTTCAAACTGCCCTAGGAGCTGTTGATACACTTTTACAGAGGAATTACTGAGTCTGTTATTTGTACTTCTATAACTCTCCGGTTTGGGACAGCAAGCAAACAGGACAGGTACAGATTCCAATGAATAGTTAAGACTGCAGAAAGATCATTTGCAACCTGCCTGCCTTCCACAAAAGACCTGTCTGTTGCGCAGGTCTGAAGGAAGTCTGAGAACATATCCTCACATCCTAGACATAAACTGTTTCAGGACAGTGCTGTAGGGCATTATATGCCAAAACAATTAGATACAGGAACAGTTTTTTCTCCCTTGTGCTATTACTCTGCTGAAAATCTAATTCCCACAGTGTTGCCTAATGTCTATATATACTTACCCATGTAGTAGGACTGTGGTATTATTATTTACCCTTCTTCTTATCTGCTTTATTTCCATCTTTTATTGGTATTATTATTACTCTGTGACTTTGCATGTATATTGAATGCTTCAGTACCAGAGACAAATTCCTTGTGTGTCTAACCACATGCGGCCAAATACAGTATTCAATAAAGTATTCAGTTCAGTTCTATTCAAATGCAAAATAAATCTTTTAAATGTTTGATTAATTTTAGAATATTTTTGTTCATGAAAATATTTCACAGTAGTATGTTAATAAAGAAAGTAAAAATGCAGTGAGACCCATCATACTGAGCTCGTCCTTATCAGCTATAGTATCAAAAGTAATAATAATGATCTCTGTAGTTATCTTATTATGACAAAAGCACAGATGTAATGGAAGCGCTTCTATTTGCTAAAACAGTAAACAATTTAGCACTACTCCCATATAAAAGGGGAGAAAGTATTTCATTTTGTCTTCTGACATTCTTTACAACTTTTTGTAAGTAGTCCTCTTGTTTAGACTAGGTTCCTGAAATAAATAGAAATAAATAACTCCTAAGATATCTTTTTAGGTTTCCTGAAATGAGGAAGGCAAGGCAAGAGTTGGGTCTCTGACATGGCTCCAGAGGCATATATTTGCCAAAAGACATCTCCCTTAGTATAGTGTAGGCTTTGTCCTGTGACTTGTTTACATTTTAAGAAATCATTGCAATTTTTTTAAAAACCAAGAACCTGGCCTGCTCAAACGAAGGTGTCAGCCTCCAGCATCATATTTCTTTCCAAGATCATTTCTGAACCCACATGGGCCTCAGATATTTTTAAAGATAATAAACATTATGGTGGCTAAAGCCCAGTTTATTTGGAATGGTACCTATTTGTTGTAAAACAAAACAAAACAACAAAGGTAAAGACGGTGGCAGAAGGTAACATGTGCTAAATCAATTTTTTATAATTGAGTTTGTTCCCATATCAGCTGTTTTAGATATATTAAGCATCCCAAGCAGGATTTTTTGAAATCTGTCTACATTTCTCAAAATTTCAAGTACATGCACCTGCTGGCGGATCCTAAACCTAGAGGGATCTAATTCTTTTTTATCATTCACAACTAATAGCACTGAAAAAAACTTATTCTAAATATTAATCTTTTATTTTGTTTTTACTTTCCCAAATAAAATGTTTTACAGTATTTTTGGACCTATACATAGATATACAGGATGAAAAAGCATGAAATATTTTTGATGGATGACAATTCTATACCATTACTCTGGTATTACAGACTCTGAGAGAAAGTTTAAAGTATATTATAAGGAAAATACAAAGGAAATTAATATGGTAGCTAATAGACCTAAAAGTAGAAAGATTGTTGCTTAAAAGAATAAGTATAAACAATTAAGAATATTCAAAGAAATAAAAATTATAAAGGTAAAAATAATGGTTTCCTCTGTCCAGTCATATCTGACTCTAGAGGGCAGGTGGTCATCTCCATTTCTTAGCTGAGGGAGCCAACGTTGTCTGAAGACACTTCCATGGTCATGTGATCAGAAAGACTATATACCAAGGTGCACAGTAGACTGTTACCTTCCCACCAAAGTGCTACCTATTTATCTATTCATATTTGCATGCTTTTGTGGGGGGGTTGTGTCATGAACTGCTAGGTACATGGTGTTTGAAACAGCATAAAAGACATACTGGTCTTAATCCAGCTCACCCCATAAAGTTGTGCAGTATATTCTGCTCATTATCAGATCCAGGACTAGGACCCACGAATGACAAAGAATGAAAGTTAAATGGCAGATGAGGAAAAAATAATATGGATCTTAAGAAACAGAACGGTGAAGGCCACAGATAGGATTGCTATCTTTTTTTTTTTCTGTCACACACTCCAGCCTTTTGACAACAGAACAACAGGCACTTGACAACTGCACTTCTTCCCTTTTCATTCCATGCAGAGGAGGTGGGGAGAACTGCCCGGCTTCTTTTTGCCCGGCACACAACTGTCAAGATATTCCCTCAGGCACCCTCTGTATACTTTAAAGTTCTTGGGTAATTCAATACTGTATCATATCGATCCCATAAGAATACAAAAACACAAGAAGAACCATGCTGTATCATAGTAAAGGACTGTCTTGTCTGGCAATGGCACAGACATGCTGTCTCAAGATTTCTGAATTAACATTCATATAACAAACACTATCATGGATATTATTCTAACAAAATGTATGCAATATAAACTATACATTATTATATCAATGTGCTGAATCTTGAAATAAAATGTTATCACATTGGTAAGATCAGAGGCTTCTTAAACCCCATTTGATGATAGATCAAAACCAGAAAATATACAGGCACAGACAGACAGAGAGACAGCCACAGCCACAGACTTGTAGTCACAGACAATGACAGAATCATGGACTATACAAAAGAGAAATCTTTTCAGGGCAAATAATTTCTGGCAAATATAGATAGTCCTCGACTTACGACCACAATTGATCCCAAAAGTTCTGTTGTTAAGTGAGACATTTGTGAAGTGAGTTTTGCCCCATTTTTTTTACCTTTCTTGGCTCCATTGTTAAGTGAATCACTGCAGCTTGATAAGTTAGCCATCCAGTTGTTAAGTGAATCTGGCTTTCCCATTCACTTTGCTTGTCAGAAGGTTGCAAAAGGTTGCACACATCCTTGGGACACAGAAACGATCGTAAATATGGCATATTTTGATCCCATGGCCATGGGGACGCTTCAAAAGTCATAACTGGAAAAATGGCCATAAGTCACTTTTTTCAGTGCTGTTGTAACTTTGAACGGTCACTAAATGAACTGTTGTAAGTCGAGGACTATCTGTAATGCCAAGAATATGCAGAGCCTTCTGACTCATCCCAAAGGTTGAACTAAGTTGGCTGCTAGCATTCCAAAGATCTCATTAACTTAGGAATCCTGTACAACAGTGGCCCCCAACTTTTCTGGCACCAGGGATGAGTTTTGTGGAAGATATTTTTTCCACAGTCCGGCGGGGTGGGGGGAAGGAATGGTTTCATACGCAATCTAGATCCTGTGCAGGCACAGATGAAGCTTTGCTTGCTTGCCCGCCACTTGAATGGTCTAGTTCCTAATAAGCCATGGACTGGGACCAGTCTGTGGCCTGGGGGTTAGAAACCCCTGCTTTACAAGTTTCAACTTTATCTCCTAGAAATACATATTTATTTATTGTATGGCAAACTATACCATAACTCATAAACACATACACACTTGATACTATATCACTGCAATAACATTAGCTTGAGCTGCTGGACACAGAACATATATTTGGAGAGAGAAAAATCTTACTACCTGTATAACTGGGGAAAACATGTTGAGAATTTCTAGTAAGGTCTGGATAGCATTTTCCTCAAGAGAGAGAACCATCCCTCCAGGTTTAGAAGCTATAATTAGAATACTCCTGAGGCATGATTAATCACTAAAATTAAATAACAAATTTGTTTTTTTTTTTTCACTAAATAAATATTGATATCTCAGTTCCAAGGATTTTCCAGATCAATCTAAGTCAGGATTTATGTTTCAGTTCAGAACAGAAATGACTTCAGTTGTTCTGGTGTCTGATCTATGACTAAACAGACACAGAAAAAGTATGATTCTACTGATTTTTCTGGATGTCTCAGCAGCTTTTGTTATTACTGCATAGTTTATCATCAAATTACCTCTTCTTGAGTTACAGTTGATACCAAGGCTTGAGAGCTTTTTATATTAATTTAATACATATTTGTCAGACTTTAGGAATTAAATCTATAATGTTCTTTCAGTTTCATTCTCCCGTTAATGTCTTCTATTGCTGTGTTTTAGCTAAGTTCAAGAAATGTGGTTCAATTTTGTTTTTATCATTATTGTCACTACCATCTTATTGAAATATTCTTTTAGTTGTCTTTTTCCCCTTTCAGGAACACTGCACTCTAGAAAGAGAACAGGTAAGAGCAACAAAGACGCTCAGGGGAGTGGAAGCTAAAACATACGAAGAACAGCTGCAGGAATTGGGTATGTCTAGTTTAATGAAAAGAAGTTTCATTAAAAAGTTTCATTAGATGGGGAAATAGAAGTGGAACTTACCAAATCTGCAGATGATACTAAGCTGGCAGGAATAGCTAACACCCAAGAAGATAGGCTCAAGATCCAGATGAATCTTGACAGACTAGAACACTGGGCCATATTTAACAAAATGAAATTCAATGTAGAGAAAAGTAAGGTCCTTCACTTAGGCAAGCAAAACCAAAGTACACATATAGACTGGGTGAAACCAGGCTCAACAGCACTAACTGCGAGAGGGATCTTGGAGTCTTAGTGGAAAACCAGCTAAATATGAGCCAGCAGTGTGCAGCAGCAGCCAAAAAAGCTAATGCAATCCTAAGTTACATCAACAGAGGGATACAATCAAGATCAAGTGAGGTACTAATACCACTCCATAAAGCCTTAGTAAGACCACACTTACAGTACTGCATCCAGTTTTGATCACCACACTATAAAAAAGATGTTGAGACTCTAGAAAAAGCACAGAGAAGAGCAACCAAGATGATTAGGGGACTGGAGACTAAAACATATGAAGAACAGTTACAGGAACTGGTCATGGCTAGTCTAGTGAAGAAAAGGACCAGGGAAGACATGATAGCATCTTCCAATATCTAAGGGGCTGCCACAGGGAGGAAGGGGTCAAGCTATTTTCTAAAGCACCTGTAAGGCCAGACAAGGAATAATGGATGGAAACTGAACAAGGAGAGATTTAACCTGGAAATAAGGAGAAACTTTCTGACAGTGAGAACAATCAACCAATGGAACAGCTTGCCCCCAAAAGTTGTGAGAGCACCAGCACTTGAGACTTTCAAGAAGACACTGGACTCCCATCTGTCAGAGATGGTATAGGGTCTCCTGCTTGGGCAGGGGGTTGGACTAGATGACCTACAAGGTCCCTTCCAACTCTGATTATCTGTTATCTGTTTGTAAGTTCTAGGGGTGATGTAATAGCATTGTACCAATAACTGAGGGGTTTCCACAAAAGCCGCTGAAGATAGGAGAAGAAGCAATGAATGAAAACTAATCAAGGAGAGAAGCAACTTAGAACTAAGGAGAAATTTCCTGACCGCTAGAACAGTTAATCAGGTTTATGATAGTTCACCATGGCCCATTCACTACAATCAATTCACCATCACTGCGGGACAATTCACCACAGCCAACTCGCTGCAGGACAACTCACTGCGGGACAAGAGTTACACTAATATCAAAGAAATAATAGTACATTAGAATAATTAAAGAAAGGATGCAAAAGGAGTGGCAGAATGAAATGTGAATTTCAAAAATTAAAATATTTTTTATTTATTTTAAATAATTAAATAGAATTGTTAAATTGTCCCATGGCGAGTTGGCCATGGCGAGTTGGCTGTAGCAAGTTGTACCATTCTACAATTAATCAGTGGAACAACTTGCCTCTCAAAGTTGTGGGTACTCCAACACTGGAGGCTTTTAAGAAGAGACTGGACAACCATTTGTCTGAAATGGTGTAGAGTTTCCTGCTTGATCAGGGGGTTGGACTAGAAGACCTCCAAGGTCCCTTCTAACTCTGTAATTCTGATTGCCATTTAGCTTCTGAATTCAACGTATCTTCATAGGAAAATTGATTCATAATCTGTTTTGTAATGTTTATCATTCATTCCATGCCACTTTCAACATTTCAATGAAAACATATTGCATTTTAGAAGTCACTGTCAGATTTTGGGTAAGAAGCAGCATTTTTAATGAAACATTTGCATTTCTGGAAATTGCAACACATAACAAAAGTCAGTGATTCTGCTTTCTGAATATATATTTGTAACTGTTTTTGTGTTTTTATGGTTTTAATTTCTGTGATATTGTTTGTCACCCAGAGTAAATTGGATTGAGATGGGCAGCTATAGAAGCTGAATACACCAACAAACAAATAAACCTTTTGTCTAGTAACATGATGCTGGAGTTCAATTAAGGCCATATGATCAAGAGTGGAACAGCAATTCAACAGCCAGAAAAAAAGGCTGTTGTTTATGTTAAAGTCATTTAGAGACAGTTACCTATCTCTATGTATGTGGGCATTTACAAAACTCATTCTTAAAAACATATTTCCAAAAAAGGAAATAAATTGAACAATTTCTGGAGAGTGATCTAATAACTATGGTGGAACAAGTGAAGACCTGCATATCCCAAAAGAAACTATGTGCCAGGCACACAAAGGAAGGGCTTCAAAAGCCATTTGCCATGTATGATAAAGAAAGATTCAGGTTACTGTTAGCAACAGAAAACAACACAAATAGGTAGTAGTTTATAACAGCCCTGCCAGCAGACTGTGGTGTGGTACTTTGAAGAGATATATTGAAAGTGCACTTTCAGAATGCTCCATTTCGAATGGAATGCTTTTAAGAGGCTATTCTCTAGGGATATGAAACAACAGACAATAGCAGAACATAAACAAACAGCAAAATACAAACAACAGACAATAGCAGAACATAAGCAAAGTGTTCACAAAGACATGCACAATCCTTAGCTCAAATATCTAAGCCTATCTGACTTTAAAAAAAAAATAAGAGGGAAAAGGTACCAATAAAAAGACTTAGCAACCTTATTCTTTGGAGCGCCCAAGAACCAATTTGCTAGATGAATTATCCAAGATAATTCACATTATAATACATCTATGCTTTCTTTCTGCTATATGCGATCCTATCCATATTATAAGAACATTTCAATTGAAAAGTTAGTATGTTGGTGGCTCTGATAGAGAACTCATTTATGTATTATATACACTGACTCAAAACAAAGGGACCAAGAAGCTTGGGATATATCCAAATGAAGTGGTTTGATAGAGGAGACAAAATGAATAAATACAAATTCTACATAAAGAGCAAAAAACAGAATAAATAGATGAATTTATGTACCGTGGTAGAGTATATTTAGTAAAACTAGGAACACTGATGGAAGAAATGTTAATGTCACACTTCCCAATCAAACATTTACTGGTAACTCCTTAAAATAATTCTTTTTCTTTCAAGATTTCAAGTGGAAAGTCCTGAACTTGTGGTGCTTGGTGTGATTTTGAATATTTTTATTTATTTTTTAAAATTCATTTGTGGTTTCATGGATGCCATGAGGAATGGTTGAGTGTATATACAAAGGTGGTATTCAGCAGATTCTGACCAGTTCTGGAGCGGAAATTTTGATAAGTTCAGAGAACTGGCAAATACCATCTCTGACTGGGGATTTTACAGTATCCTTCCCCTGCCACATCCACCAATCCACACCCACAAAAATGGTAGCAATTTTTTTGAATCCCACCACTGAGTGTCATGCTGCCTAAAAGTGACATATTATCATGTTTGGCTTATATTGCAATTTCCAAAGTACTCACAAATCAATCAATCAATCATATAGTAGTCTGCATAAAGTAAGAAACTGAGAACTATTCAGAATATTTATTGATGTATCCAATATTTCAGCTGGCTATTTGAGCAAAAAAAAAAAAGGTAGATCAAAATCTTGTTTCAGTCCCTGGAGATATCCCTTCATAAAGAAACATTTGACATTCTGCAGAACCACCCCTCAACTCCAGAACTTGACAATCTAGTGGCAAACCCAGTGTAGCCTGTAATCCTGTCTTAAGTCTTGCTGTGATCCTTGCTTTTCTGCTTTTCTTTCTTGGCTGTTAAAAACCAATTCACAGAACAGGAATAGCTTCTGCTGAAATATCCGTCAGATATATTCTCCAGAGGTTTATCAATCAAAAAAGTTCTATTTGTGAAACAAGAAAATATTCAGCTACAAGAAATGAACGGTAAAGGATTAGAAAGAGGAGGAGCTAACAGGATACACATACTAGCTTAAAACTCATCTGGCTCTTTATGGGTTAACAGCTCCTTTTCTGAATCCACTAACTTTTAAATCCTTGTTTGGACTAAGGCTTTCTTAAATAAATCAGGATTGTGTTTACTTACCATGTATGAGCTATTCAATCGTCATAATGAGCTGTAAAATTTTGACTAAGTTGCAATTTAGTTTCTGGAAAAACTACTATTATAAGCCTGACAGAGCTTTATTAAAAAAAAGCCTTATTTTTTTTTAAAAAAAATAAGATAAAAGCACAGCTAGCAGGAAATCACATCATAGCCTTGGGATCAGAATATTTATATTCCCTTTTCTGTGTTTGCATCAATATAAACTAAATACAGTAGATTAGCCAAGTACCTATTTCTGAAGTGATGAATGTGTTCAGAGCCCCGTTTCCTGGCTGTATTGCTAACTGGCTGAGTTTCTTGGCTGCCATGGATATTTAGTTTGAATGTTTTTATTGTGTTAAAAGGTTTTTAGTGTTTTAATTATAATATTTTTTGAATTGTACGTCGCCAAGAGTCATTGACTTAGATGAGCAGCCACAAAATTGAAAACAAACAAAATAAATAAATAGCTACATAAACCTGCAAATATTTCATTTTTGTAAAAATGCAAAATTTGCAAATGTTTATTATTTATGGAAGAAAAGAAAAATATTAATATAATTCTTACACATTTATATTCACCAAATTATAACATTATTTGCATCAGCAAAGCACTGGACCCTTCTCAAATTAATTCCCAGATAGCTACATGGTTCCTTTGTTGTTGGAGAGACTTCTGAAGCATCATTCATTAAGAAAATGGCCCCTAGGTTTAAAATTTAGTATGTATTCTTGGAAGGGATCTGCAAGTTGCAGTAATAAAAGTTAAAGAATGCGCTGAAAAACTGGGACATAAAATGAAACAAAAAATCACCAAACTAATCAAAGCAGATAAAACAATCAGCTGTAGAACTGACAACAAAGACAGATAGTTCTTGGGTTATGACTATTTGTCAGCAACCATTCAAAGTTATGACAGCACTGAACAAATACTATTTATGGTGGGTCATCATATTTCTGGCCATTGCAGTTTCTCTGCAGTCAGGTGATTGCGATTTTTGATGCTCCTGCTGGCTTTCCATAAGCAAAGTCATGAAGCTGGCAGGAAGTCAGAAGTCACAGTTAAAAGAGATCCTTGCTCAGTGGTGATAACTAGGGCTGCTGGAAATGCTGTTGCTAAGTTATGAGATCTTGCTTTACAATGGAGTCATTTAGCTACAGAGATTGCTCATTAGCCGAGAACTACCTTCTAATACCATTGGTAGAATGAAGGATCAGGTTAGGGTCAGATTATCATGGGAAAAAAATTTACCTATATGGTTGCTAAGAGTCAACAGCAACTTGATGGTACATAATCGAATTAATCAAATGTATCTCCAGCTCCACAAAGGGGAAAGAAATACGACCTCTCAGCCCTACAATACAACAGTTTAATATGTAACATCCGGAAATAACTCTAGTAGTAAATCTTGGACATGAATGTAATTTATCAGGGATTTTGGAATATAGCTAGTCCTCGACTTAGACCAGAACTTCCTTTGTTAAGCGTGATGGTTGTTAAGTGAGTCACACCCAATTTTACCTTTTTTGCCAGTTGTTAAGTGAATAATTGCAGTTGTTAAGTGAACCATTAGGTAATTAAGTGAAACCCTCTTCCACCATGGACTTGGCTTGTCAGAAGCCAGCAGATGGAGATCACATGACCTAAACTGTCCTAAATACACATCTTTTGCCAAGTGCCCAAATTTTGATCATGTGACCATGGGGATCCAGCAACAGTTTAAGGGTAAGGATCGGTCTTAAGTCACTTTTTTCAGTGTTGTTGTAACTTTGACGGTCGCTAAATGAATGATTGTAAGTTGACGAGGACTACCTGTAACAAGGTTTCACAGGCCTGCATATTGTTTCCATAATTTGTTTGCCAAATAGATGAAGGTTGGGAAGGTTGGGTATAGAAATTTTATCTCTGATAAGATTTCTTTTAATATACTATATTAGTTGATGGCGAACCTTTTTGTTGTGGTGTGCCAAAAGCGCATGTGTGCTGGCACCCACAATGCAATGCGCTCCACCACCCAGTGCATGTATGCGCAACAGCCCCATCCCATCCATTTACCTGCAATGCACGTGCATGCGCCTCCCAGCTGATTTTTGGCCCGTTTGAGGAAGCCTTGGAGCCTCGGGAGCCAGAAAATGGACCCATTTTGGCACTTCCAGAAGGTCAATTTTCAGACTCCTGAGGCTGCAGTGGTTTCCCTCAAGCCTTGGGAGGGCAAAAACGGCCTCAAACAGGCCAAAAATCAGCTGGGAGGTGTGCGCATGCGCAGTGCAGGTAAGTTTCGCTGGGGCTCATGTGCCTGAACGAATGGCTCTGCATGCCACCTGTGGCACACGTGCCATAGTTTCGCCATCATGGTACTATATCATGCTAACTATATATAGCTATTTCTCAGACCACTGTTTCACTGCTCAGAAAAATACTATTGCATAAATATATGTGTTTAGGATTTTTATGTTGTGGCCAAACGTAGCTACCTGCTTCCGCCACAGATGAAATTGTTCTAAGTAAGCAACATTTAATAATCTTTATAAGTGAATGTAAATATACTAGTTCTGTTAATTTTGCCCAATATTTTCCTATACTGGTCTCAAAAAATAAAAATAAAAATATAAGGCTGTCTATAGATATTTTCTTGTTTTCTGCCTCAGCATCATAGGCATATGACCAGCTTATTAAATATTGCAATATTAATATCATCCATATTTTTTTAAAAAAAAATGGACAGTAAATCCTCAATTTAATAAACCATCAAGGAGAATAGGCATCTGTTCCACAAGAGTAAAATGGAAATAGGATTACATATATGAATTTTTGCAATTTTATGTCTTTTATACATGTGTAAAACAGAGGATGGCATTTTATACATTTGTAGAAATATGTAGTATAAGGGCAATTTTTGCATCCAAAGTCTGCTAAATCCAAGTTATTAAATTTGGATTCATTGTAGCAGTTTCTCCTATTTCATCTTAATATTTCTTAGAAAATAGCCCAAAGTGTTGTTACACATAATTCACTCTCTGTCATTCTATGATGAATAAATATGCTAATACATTTTCTTACAATGCTCGGGCTGAATCTTCTGCCTGCCACAAGCCATAGATATTTCCTTTCTAGATACAGTTGAAATCCCAACTCTTAACGGATTAGTATTACCTTGTGTTGCCATATCTAGATTTTGGTGAAGCAATTTGTTCATTTATTCTGTTTACGTTTAGCACAGCTGAAGTAGCAAACTGGAAGGCCACTTCTACCATCAGGTAGTATCAATGCAATACTGAATCTATAGACAAGTCATAGTTATCATCATGTCCAAAGCGATTGACCATTTTGGACTTCAATTTCTTTAAAACAAGTAACACCAATTTACATATTGTGCAGAAATGATACTGTATCATTCATTCACTATAGTATATATTGGTCCCAAAGCACTCAACCCAGTTAAGGTTTTTGCTTGATAAAACATTGTTTTATATTTGGCAGCATCATTCAAACAAGAAACATGGAACCCCTCTGGAAACCAGTGTATTCTAAGGCCCTGCTAATTATAAATAGGTGCATAATTCCTAATTGCCAAAGCACTAGGGATAAAAGATAATTAATTTTCTCTTTCAATTATTTCATAGTTAAATTGCTCTGTCTGTGACTTAAGTTCATCCTTCATGTGTTTAGCCATTGATGGTATATTCCAAACTTAATTATTGCATACCTTAATAGTTCCTTTATTAAGCTTAATCTGTGATGTGCATTGCAATTTTAGGTGAAATGAAAACTTTTGATGTGCATGAAGAATAAGAAAGTTCCGTATCAAAACCAAACTGCCTGTAGAGTAAGTAATCAGATCCTCAGCTGGTTCCAGATCTCAGATTAGAAGGGAGACCTCTTTTCCCCTAGTATTTAAAGGCATGAATCACTACCAGTCTTCCATTTCAGATACTTATTTGATGTATAGCACGGCAGAATACAGATAATCATGGTGGCTTTCATTAGCGAACTGAGTGAAGTTTGTTAGTACTAATATACAAAAGACTATTTGAACTGCTACTGAACTAGTGCAGTGACATGTGTAAGAGCCACATATTCAAAAGATTTTCACAGTGATAACACAGCAAGAGGGAATAGTGTTCTCTGCCACAAAAGGTATATCATAATGTATGAGAAAATTACTTTAGAATGTCTGTACTTCTATTTAAAAGAAATATCTTTGTGGAGATGATTTGCCAACAGCTATTCCTGAAAATAAAAGACTAAATAGAATAGAATTCTTTATTGGCCAAGTGTGATTGGACTCACAAGGAATTTGTCTTCAATGCATAATTAAGCATTAATAAAATAAAATTTATAAATAGCAACAGCAGATATTGTAGAATATCTGGAGAAACATTATGAACTAGAATCACTGGGATGGTATAACACATTGAACATGGTCTATGCCAAGCCAGCACAACTCATAGAGGGGAAAGGGCCATATGGATAATTTGAAAATAATTGTGGGTTGCAAATGAATAGCTGGGGTGTTTGAACTGCCATTTGGTGGCTAGCAATGCAGCATCAGTGCTGGAGCTGGCAGTTTTGGTTGCTTGAAGGTATTGGAAATACTTGGCAGTGTCTTTCAGGGAGAAAGTGGCTATGAAAAAAAAACCAGGTGATGTCAAATTCTTCCTGATTATAGCAATGTTTGATGAAAGAGGATTTAAGTTTATTTTTTTTAAAAAAGCCCGCTGATGGGTTGCTTGGTGAATCACATGCAACTGATGGGCCATACATATGCTGTGCAAGTCTTATTTATATAATAAAGTAGTTCAGATGGTTGCCCTCCTCTGTTTTTCGCAGTTCAATCCACTTTCCTGATATCTAAAGCATTCCGATTTAGCAGTACATATGAAAGCCCTCACATAGAATTTTAAAAACAAACAACACATACCTAGATTTAAAAAAATCCTGATGTTACATCCATATGTACTACTTAGGACCAAGAGAAAAATCTCCAGCACAGGACTACAGCTATCACATCTTGGAAAACTATGCCTAGAATAGCTTAGGAAGACTAGGTAGTATTTGTTACTGTTAGGTCTAGGAGACACTTTTCTACCTGATCTGATCTTTATATCTGATTGGTTGCAGTAGCAGCAGCATTGCGGTATGAGAACCATAACTTCAGTAATGATAGAAGAGAATATTTGCAGCTCAAGACTGAACCATGGGGTCCTTGGTGCTCTCTGAGCTTGCTTATTTTCTTGCAGATTTTTCATTGTCGAAGTCCCTGTGCCCTGAAGACAAAGTGCCCCGAAGAAAAGCTCAGACACCACCAAGGACCGCACATAACTTCATTTCTTGACAGATAGCTATACTTTAAAAACTTGGTGTCTATTTAAGAAAGGGGGAAGAATTAAAAAAACTGAATAGAGGAAAAAGTAGGAGACTAAGGAAAATGGAATGGACAGGACTGAGAAAGAGATAAAACTAAGATACAGAGGAAGAATCCAGCTCCCAAGCACTGATTGGAATCTACAATTACCCTGTTTCTCCAACAATACGGCCTCCCCCAATAGGAAGTCCCAGTATGTTTTATAGGCATGAAATGAAATTAAGCCCCTCCCCCCAAATTAAGGCCTATATTAAAACATGCGAAATGGGGGGGAATGGTGGGGGGGGCTTGCTGTTAGGAAGTACTTTTGTTGCACACCCGGATATGGTGCTACCTGCATTGACCCCGATACGAAGTGCCCCACCAACGCCGAGGTCAACATCCAAGCTGTCGCCGCCCACCCGCCCGAAGATGCAAGGGGGGGGGGAATTAAGTCACCCCCGAAAAGATGACCTAGCCATTTTTTCAGGGCTCAAAAAAAAAGAAAAAAAGACCTGGCCTTATTATATGAGAAACACGGTAGTTATAGCCTTGATCTGGCTTTGAAATTCCTTTTATTCATTGAAACAGTCTCTGATAAACTCCAGAGAATGCCTGAATAGCAAAACTTGTACTTTGAGATTGGCCATAGCCGCTTTTTAAAAAAGCACTGTAGAAAAGTATTAGATGTTAATCAGAAATGTATCCATCCAGAAAATAGAAGCATAGCCCAAAGGCGCATGGATCAGTGACCTAGTGAGGAATGAGCACATCTCTATTAACTTCACTCTCTAAGCTGACTTCCCAAATACTTTGGAAGAGATGAACATATATCCAACTTAAAAGATAGTATCATAGAGCTCAGATGATTGCCTTAGAACATTTGTTGCTTTTTAAATTCACATCAGCAGAGCTACAAAAGCAGAAAAATTATCAGCAAAAGTCAAAGAAAACACAAAGTCATCAATATTGAGGCAAGTATATTAAGGGGCTTTGATCTTCCTTGCAAAAGGCCTGGATAAAAAAAAACAAAACAGGTTTTTAAGGCTTTTGTAAACAACAACAAGGCAAAGGCCACCCAGATCTTGAGGAGGGGGGATGATCTCTATCCAGAGGGCAGGCACTGGTACTTAAAAGACACGCTTCTAGGGTCTTTATAAATGACACTGTAAAATCAAAGGACTCGGAGCAAACCAATGCTCTAAGATTGGTCGGGATAATATTATGGGAGTGAGGTAGCCTTCCCTCAGGTACCAAATCCTATGACTTGCATGACATAATAGGTAAACGATCAGAACTTGAATTGGACTCAGAAGCAAACTGGCAACTAGTGCAGGTTGAGAAGCAAATGTGTTACATGAGCATACTTAGGCTTCTCCATAACTGCTCAAGCTGCTGGTTTCCAGATCAACTGACGTTCCAGCTGGTTTTCAAGGGGAGCACATGCAGCAGGTAATAAGTTCTAAGATAATGACAGGGAATAACGAGGCAAGACAAAGCTAATCAGTTGCCAACGGTTTATTAAAGCCAACAGTGAACAGCTCAACTGACTGTAAAGCAACAACGAACAGGGAGCTTGACAGCTCTTATATACTAGCTGCTTCAGCCAGGAAGTCAATCAGCTCTCATGAGAGAGTCCTCTGTCTGCTCCAGACTGGAATGAAGACTTCGGACACAATAGCAGGGGTGTCAAACTCGATTTCATTGAGGGCCACATTTCATTGACCTTAGAGGACCTGGGGGAGTGTGGTAGTGGGGGGGGGGCGCGTAGCCATGGTGACCATGGCCATGGTGGGCAGGACACAGGACTCATGTCAGGGGGCCAAGTGCTAAGGCAGAACTTCCCTGAGATCCTCCCTCACTCTCATAATCTTCCTTCTGAAGGGCCCCAATCTAGAAATGAGTGCAACTGATAGACAAAATGAAATTCTGCAAAAACCTTCCTGGCCACTGCTGTTGTCAGTTGTTTGAGCAGAAGTTTTAAGTCCAGGAAAACCCTCAGTTTGTGCACCACCCTGGAATGGAGAAGTGCAACTCCTTCCAAAGTCAAAAATGGAATATCCCCAGATCTAAAGGAAAATGACCAAGGAAGAAACTCTTTGGAAATTTATCAAAATGTTTTCATTATTATACATGAAAATTGAACACACACTCAGAATAAAATCACTTTGCCAAGGAAAAAGAATGCAAAACAATTGGATGGAGAAATAGAACTGTCAATTAAATGAAGGAATAGGTTTTGATCAATAAGATTTAAAGAAAAAAAAACCTGGGCAGTTCTATTTCCCCTTAAAATTAGCCACAAGTGCATAATTTTATTTATTTTCAAGATAGGTTTTAACATTTATGTTGATGGATATATACTTTCATTTCCTGAGGTAAGCTTTATTTTTTTTTGTAAGTTGGCAAATTGAGATAAATACTGTAGCTGGATTAAAAAGGAATGGACAATTTTATGATATTTAATAAGATTTGTAGCTGTAAAAGTTAAAAACAATAAGGATAATGAAATCATATGCTGTAGGGCATAAGCAATTCTCCTATTCCCATTCCACATAAAGAAATATTTGCTAGCCACCAACAGCTAACAAAAGTAAACGTTTCTTCAAGTCATAAAAAAGACTGCTTCACTTCTTGTATATACAACCCCATCTCTCATTTAAATAAATGCACTTACTTCACAAGCAATTTTTCTTAATATTACAATTGAGAGACTCAGTTTTCACTGCTTCTCTTAGTCACACTGCAATTGTCAGATTCAGTGCTTTCTATACATATCCACTAGCTTGCTTGCTCTTTTCTATTGTTGGGTCAATCATGATATCAAATAGGCCCATACTGAATACGAGATTAATTTTACAACTCTTGAAATAGAAGTAGCCAGGGATGGGATTCTACCGGTTCAGACCGGTTCTATAGAACCGGTTGTTACAATTCTGTGCCGTTCGGGGAATTGGCAATTCATGCCCCTGGCTGGCACCACCCCTCTCCTCCTGCTCCTCCCCTCCCAGTCAGTCCTTATCGCACATGTGCGACATCCTGCACATGCCCAACATCTCTGTCTGATTCCCCGCTGCCCAGTCACTCCTTAAGGTATTTCTCCCCCCGGTGATCAGCTGTTCCGACAATCAACTGTGCTGGGATTTCCCTCACTGTCTTACTGCTTCACCCAGGAGGCTTCCCTGAAGCCCAGGGGGCAAAAAGGGGCACTGTGCCACCCCACACTTTGTTTTTTGCCTTCCCGGGCCTCAGGGAAGCCTCCTGGGAGCAAAAAGGACCCCCCAGGAGGCTTCCCTGAGGCCCAGGAAGCAAAAAAAAAAATGGAGTGTGGGGGGAGTGCTGCAAAAAAGAAGAAGCCACCCAGTCACATGGCCACTCCCACCCACACCCAGAGAACCAGTAGTAAAAATATTTGCAACCCACCCCTGGAAGTAGCATATGTAGAACTCAATTTTCCCAGTTTGGCCCTTTGTAGAACATATGAAGAAATGACACTGCCCATATCATATCCCCAAAGAACAACCTGCAGCTTTAAATCCAATACGGAGAAAACAATTGATTCTAGAAGCTGGCTGATCAATGTAGTTTTATGGCAGTTATCATTTTGAAATACAGAATTGTATTTCCCTGTTCAGTAGGAACAGGGAGAACTCCCTGTAGCTTGGCAGAAAAATAACTCATGGTTACAACTTTACACACTAGCTTTCTCCAATGGAAAAAAAATCTGTCGCAGTAAGTTTGCCCTAGGGCTGTCCCTGTGCAAGTCCTAGATATTTACTTCACATAAGCTACTCTTCAGAAGGTGCCAGGTGGGGTAGGAGAGGAAAGCAGAGGAATGGCTTTTTTGGAAGAAAAAAAAATGGGAGGGTAGGCTAGGTAACCCTTAATTTACAACCATTCATTTAACAATGGCCTGGAATTATGACTTCTACAGAATTGGTGCTTTACAGGCCATAAAGTACTTCTGGCCACCACAAAACATTATACACAAACCCCACACAGTCTCACGATCATGATCTAAGTGCTTGGCAACCTATTTGCACTTATGATTAGTTAGCAATTGCTCCATGACCATGTGATTGCCATTTGCAATTTTCTTTTGTTACTTCCCCAGAAAGTCAATGCAGAAGCCAGTAGGGAAAGTTGCAAGCTGCTGCAGCCATCTACCATAGAGCTGAAATTCCCTCCTGGCAGACAGGTCTATGATATTAAAAGGGCTACCAGCTGAAGGCAGGAGAAATCCTCTGGCATGCTGCAGAAACTCAGCTGAGAGCTTGAATATCTGAGCTCTGTTCCTGTAACTTTCCGGAGAAGTTCTCTGCCACGCATGGAGGGGAACGGAACTCAGCAGGCAGCTCTTTCACTCTGTCTGCTTAAAGACCTGGAAGATTGCTTAATAACTGCAACCAAGTATGCCAGGATTGCAAGCATTAAGCAAAACAGTCACGTGGTCCAGTTGGTTAACAACTGATCCACTCAACGACTGAGATTCACATCCCATTTGTGGTCCAGGACTATCTGAATCCTGGAAAACTATTTCTGATCTTTCAGGTCCATTCATTCACTTATGTAGCTTTTGATTTGTAACTCAATAGTTGGATTGCAGTAACTCTGTGCATTCTGAAGGCTTCCTAGAAACACATGCTCTAATAAGCAGAATATTTTCTTCTGCCACAAAACATGCTGATCCTTTCCCCTGATCCTACTGATGGATGAAGGACAGTTATGCTGAAGAGCATTTCTTGGTTGTTGTTTTTTTAAGAATCTGGACAAAACACAGGTATAAAGTATAAACACAGAGTTTCTGAAATTGTAGGCTGACTCTCCCTGGGGCTTGCAAGCAAACTTGAGAGGGACTAATTCCCCCCTCCCCGTCCCCCTTCTCAATATGCACACTCAAATGCTTATTCAGGCAGAGTGGAAAAGTGCTCTGACAGGCCTGTAACTATACTCAATCCGCTTGCTACACTTGATCAACTTGGGCCTTCAAGAGCTAACACATGCTTGATTTGCAACCAAAAGGGCTTCATTTGCAACCTTCACTTCCATGGACAGTTTTCTGTGGGAGGAGGGGTCTATAGGTAAGGCAGGGATCAGGTGCAAGAAGGGGAGGCAGTCTGAATGAATGGGACCCTGGTATAGCTTGGAAGGTTTCTATGAGAGGCAAAGGTCAGATCAGAAGGCTATTCCTGCAAGAGAAAGGCTGGAACCATCAGTGGGATTAAAGCAGCAAAAGGAGTAAACTGCAACAATCGGACTGTTGTTTCTGTCAAAAACTGGGTGAGAGGCTAAATCTTACATTCAGTCCTCCTTTGCCTCCAGTAGCAAATAGCTTGGAAACTGATGCTGGTGGGAAACTGAAACTGGTGCTGGTGGAATTATATGTGTCTTCCTTGGGAATTCAAGATAGTCAGTGTAATAACCCGTAGTCTCTCAAAATAACCCCAAACCCAAAACATATATTAAAGTCTGGTAAAGCCTTCAACTTAACTTCACTGTTTTATTAGGCACAGTTTAAAGTCACAAAAGTAAATAATGAGGCAAACAGAAAACCAAAACAAACCGCATTGATGAGAGTTCTGAAGCAAGCCAAGATAACTAATCATAAACTCCAGGAAAATAACCGAGAAAAGACCATGGGAAGAACGCCAGCAAAGATAAACCTCTTTCAAGATGAACACCAAATTGACTCCTGCAAATTCTAACTGCGCAGTTGCAAACTTATATACATAGCTCCCACCTGCAAGCCACAAGGAGGATCATGGTAATCTCTTCTTGAGTAGACCTCGCTTTTTCCTGATCCTCTCCTCCCTGCGTGACCTAGGATGGATAGGGGATGGGCCTGGATCCTCCTCAGCCAGCCTCTGCCCTTCCCCAGCCTCCTCCACCACCTCTGGAGCCACACTCCCACTCCCTGTTGGCTGTTCCTCCTCTTCTTTAGAGTCAGTCTCTACCAGGGGCATGACAGTCAGCACTACACAGCCCAACAACCCTATAATCCTTCACCAGACTTGCTAAGAATTGCTGAGAGTTGTAATTCAATAACATTTGGAGGCTGCACGGCACAATTAAAAGTTGATTATCAGTTGTATTTTTATTTCTTGCCTATCCTACTACCAATGAAGTAATTAACTGTTGTTCATGAGGGGTGAGAATCACATATATTGATTTATAATTTTAAGAGTTCATAGTATCACAAAATTTGAGAATCCCTGAATTAAGGTCTTCAATGCTGCCTCCTAACATTTAACAAAATGAAATTCAAGGTAAAGAAAAGTAAAATTCTTCACTTAGGCAAGCAAAACCAAAAGTACACATATAGACTGGGTGAAACCAGGCTTAATAGCAGTAACTGTGAGAGGAATCTTGGAGTCTTAGTGGACAACCAGTTAAATATGAGCCAGCTGTGTGCAGCAGCAGCAACCAAAAAAGCTAATGCAATCCTAAGTTGCATTAACAGAGGGATACAATCAAGATCAAGTGAGGTACTAATACCACTCTATAAAGCCTTAGTAAGACCACACCTACAGTACTGCATCCAGTTTTGATCACCATACAATAAAAAAGATGTAGAGACTCTAGAAAAAGTACAGAGAAGAGCAACCAGGATGATTAGGGACTGGAGACTAAAACATATGAAGAATGGTTACAGAAACTGGGCATGGCTAGTCTAGTGAAGAGAAGGACCAGGGGAGACATGATAGCAGTCTTCCAATATTTGAGGGGCTGCCACAGGGAGGAAGGGGTCAAGCTATTTTCTAAAGCACCTGTAGGCCAGACAAGGAACAATGGATGGAAACTGAACAAGGAGAGATTTAACCTGGAAATAAGGAGAAACTTTCTGACAGTGAGAACAATCAACTAATGGAACACCTTGCCCTCGGAAGTGGAAGCTCCCTGTGGGACCGCCAGCACTTGAGACTTTCAAGAAGAGATTGGACTCCCTTCTGTCAGAAATGGTATAGGATCTCCTGCTTGGGCAGGGGGTTGGACTAGAAATCAGTGGTCGACAACCAGTGGGCCGGGGACTACTGGTGGCCCGCGAGAAAATTTTGGTGGTCCACAGAGAACTGTCTCCCCCAAAGCAATGAATCCAGGCTGCATGGGAACACAAGGCTGCGCCACCCACATGGCCCGCAGGAATACAAGGCTTGCGTCAGAACAACACAAGTTAGTGAGGGGAGGGGGGAAAGGGTGGAGGGGGGGAACTTGCCCCACACACGTGGCCTGGCCAATGGGCTGCTTCTTTCTGCTCCTTTCTTATGCTTTTGGCTGCACACAAGGAAAGTAGCAAAAGTCTTTCTTTTTCTCCCCCAAACTCCACCCTGCAAGGCATCCTGCTCCAAGAGGCTGCACCAGCAAGACTCATTTCTGGCGAAGTTTGGGGGAGGGAAAGAAAGAATTCTGCTACTAGTGCTGCTTTCCTTGCATGAAGCCAAAAGTCTCTCTCTCTCTCCGAGAACAGAGCTGGAGACGGTATATTGTGATCCCAAATAAAGAATGATTTGATTGGTAGGAAAACAGGGTGGGGAATTTTCCTGCAGACTTTTTGGGGATTTTCCCAGGGTCTCTGGTCCACAGGATTTAAAATTATGAGTCTGGTGGTCCCTAAGGTCCAAAAGGTTGGCAATCCTTGGACTAGATGACCTACAAGGTCCCTTCCAATTCTGATTATCTGTTTAATGGTGATTTATGGAAGAACAGAAGAATCTGACGAAGAGAAACAAACCTTAAAAAGTCCCATAAAAGAGTTCTCAGCTTGCTCTTAGTACTAATATGGCCTTTGGCTTCCTGTGCTCTCTGCTTCTTACCATTATTTCTGCAGTTGTTATTTTATGAACATGTTTGATATATGAGACATTGCCCTACCCAAATAAATAATTTCTTTTAATATTAAACAATTATTCAAAAAATTACTAAAATTTGATAAGCAGAAATCTCATACTGTTTTTTTTCCCTCTCTCCCACTTGGTGTTAAAAGGAAAATGTAAGAATAATTACTTACACAATAATAAATTATGCAAGCAACACAACATTAATATGATGCAAGTAAAACCAAGAATAAAAATAAATAAGATACTCATAAGCCAGGGAAGAGAGGCACAATGCAGCACCTGAGGGAGAAGATGGGCAGGTGAATTTGTTCCCTGTGCGGTACACCTTACACACTCAGACTCATCTATCAGGGGCACGTAAGTATGGAAAGACAACCTGTAACTAACTGTACTATGAAAAGCCAATATCAGGTAACCTTGGCAACCAAAAGGTCTAGCAATGATGGAAGATAATGTTTCCTGAAATATTCATAGGACCATGACAAAACATACATTAGGGCTCTAATATCAGAAAGAATCAGTGGCCCGGACTGCAATCTGCATTTCCCCAACTCTCTCCTTCTTTATGAGATATATGCAATCCTTCATTGTTATGAGGCCATGAAAGTAAGGCAAGCACAGTTCAAAGCACAGAGACAAAAACGAGTGAGGAAAAAAAAAAAAAGCAATTTTTTCCTGCTTTTCCAAGGCGTGAAATGCACAGGGCTCAGCATGGCAAGTGAACAAACTAAGTAGGTGTTCCATTAACTCAAGTTCGCATTTAGCCAACAATACCAATATTCAAGATCCTTCTGAAGAAACATCCAATTACTTCAGTGTTCAAACTGCATCAAGTCTTTACTGTTAGACTACCCTAAAAGTACAGTTTTGTTACTGCTTTATTGCTTGATAACTGCCAGATAGATCCCATGCCACTTGAACACTTGCACTTCCTCAGTACAATATTACTAAATTTAGTATAAAACATCAGTTTAGCTAACACTTAGCCAAAACATTAGCACCTTTAACCAGATGAAGGAACAAATATTGAAAGACCAGGTCTGGTTAAGAAGTTTTACAATCATTCGTACTGTATTGTAGATTTGAGTAGCAACCTCTATCCAAAGACAAGAGAAAAGGGAAATCATAGTGTGTATAAATTCCAGCAAGAGTAATACAAGAAAATCCAAAAGAAAACTGTGGAGTTCTTGGTGTTCTTTGAGCTTGGTTGTTGCAGATGTTTCATTATCCAACCAAATAACTTTATCAGAATACTGTAATGAAACATCTGCAAGCAAACAACCAAGCTCAGAAACTACAAAAAAACCTCCCTAGATCAACTCTAAGTTGCATATACTTGCTTCTACTGGGGAAGCAATGCTGTCATATTTCAAGTTAAAAAATTAAATTTATGTAAAAGCTTCCAAATATTACATAAGTTTGTATTATATTTATTCAGCAGCCAGAAAAAAAGAGTGGGTACATGAAAGGAGCCCCTCTTTTCCTATGCTAACCTCACTATGAAACAGTTATTTATTATTTAAATTTCATTTCTAGTTTGGCCATCAGCTGACACTGTCTGGAAGGGGCGGTCATTGTATTCAGTCATTTATTATCATATATTCAGTTCCTGACATTCAAAGGATAGCAATCACCAAATTGACAGCACCAATCCAAGAGAGGCAGAAAGTTAAGGAAAGAAAAAAAAAAACTAGGGAAATCTCCAAAGAGATTATAAAGTATAAAGCATAGAATCTGTGCATGTGCATATATTTACTTATCTATCAATGGACTGATGGAAGAAAAAAAACACAGCACAGGTAGTCCTTCACTTATGACTGTCAATCTTGAAAAGGTGCTACCCTGTCAAGGACAGCTTCTTTCAGTTGTTGGATGTTCATATTTGTACCAGTTTTGACCGGTGCTTTACAGTCTATAAAGTGCTTCCAACTACTGCAAACTGTCACACGTGCATACACCTCACCCTCTGTGGCCATGTGATTAGGATCTGGGTGCTTGGCAATCTGCTTGCATTTATGTCCTGCTGTCCTGCAATCATGGGATTGCCATTTTCAATCTTGCCTGATGGCTTCCCTAGAAAGTCAGTGCGAAAGCTGGGAGGGAAATTTGCAAGTTGTTGTCACCTTCTGAGAAACTGTTTCTTGTCTCTGGGTGCTGGGCTGAAAGAGCTCCTGCCAAAGGATTTCAGCTCCATGTAAGCAGGCATAAAGCTGAAATCTTTCAGCAGTGAGCTCTTTCAGCCAGTTCCCAGAGATGAAAGGGCACCAAAATCCAAGGAGGATTTTCACCTCTAAGAGGAGGCAGTGCAGTAAGGTAAGGAGTTTGAGGTACCTTCTGGGAGGAGAAGGATGGGAGAGGCCCTGTTCAGGAAAGGCAGCACACAAGTGTTTCCCCACTTAGGCACTGAATTTTGGCAGCAAGGATTTTCAGCTCTTGAGCATATAGGCAACACGGTTAAGATAAGAAGGATGGGCTTCTTTGGGAGGTCCCTCTTCACTCGGGAGCCAAAAATTGGTGTCTCCTCCAAACATGCGAGGCACCCTACATGTCTTATCTAGGATTCCATTTTTTAGCAACCCACAAGATCACTTAACAACTGCAACCAGGAGTGCTGAGATTGCAGTAGTTGAGCAAAGCAGTCATGTGACATCTCGTTGAATGATTGTCTTGCCCAATGAAAGAGATTCTGGTCCCAATTCTGGTCCTAAATTGAGGAGAACCTTTAAACCATCTTGATAAAAAAAAGAGAGAAAAATTCACAGAAGATACTATAAAAATAAAAATATTATTTGGATAGGTGATTTCCTGGTTTCCATTTGAATTTTTTTTTTTTAATTTTTGGGATAACAGGTCTGAGAACTGTCTTAAAAATCTGAAAATCAGTGGAGAAAGCCAATTACTTTAGAGCTAAGTCTTCGTTTAGCAACTGTTTCATGCAGTGACCGTTCAATGAAGACAGGGCTCCCTCTGACTATCACCAGATCTTTGCTCAGATCAAATCAAGCCATAAATACTCTAATGAACTGCATACTGACTATGTACAGATCAGACATCCAGCCCTTGCTGATCAATTGAGACCAAGTGGAACAAGTGGCCAGTTTTAAGTTTCTGGGTGTTACCATAAAAGAGGACCTGACCTGGAGTGCTCACATTGCAGCACTGGTCAAAAGGGCCCAACAGAGATTATACTATCTGAGATTTCTCCGGAAACAACTGTATGAAAAACTGCTGGTGACCTTCTACTGCTGCATCATAGAGAGTATCTAACTTAGTGCACCTTTATATGGTTTGCCAATTACACAGTGGCAGATAGGAAAACACTCCAGAGGGTTAACATCATTGTCCAGAAGATCATTGGTTGTCCTCTCCCCTCTTTGGAAGAGCTTTATAGCTCCTACTGCCTTAAGAAAGTTCAAAACATTCTCAAAGATCCATCTCATCCTGGGAACCTTTTTTTTTTTGAACTATTACCATCTGGCAGACGGTACAGAATAATAAAAACAAGGACAAATAGGCTGAAAAACAGCTACTATCCCAGGGCAGTAGCTCTTTTGAATTCTGCTGTATAGTGCAGTGTTGGTGTGGTGTTGGGGGTTTTCAATTCAATGTGTGGAGTGTGAAGGATGTGTGTTTATTTTCATGGTCATGGTCATGGATGTGCACTGAAGATGGTGTTTGATTTTGTTGTATGAGTGCAATGATAATAAACTAAACTAAACTAATACTAGTCAATTAATTAGTGCACTCATGCATTCAGTTTGAATGGCCACACATCTCAGCAAGTGACTCTAGCTCAGGGGTGTCAAACTCAATTTCACTGAGGGCTGAATCAGGGTTGTGTTTGGCCTTGGGGGGGGGGTCTGGGGTGGGTGTTGCTAGAGTGGGCAAGGCCAACTCAACATCACTCATGTCAGGGACACCTGTGACGCCAGTGAAAACGGGCTTCTGAGCTTCATTTTTGGTTGCAATTGCCCTCTGCAACCTTCTGCCAGCAAAAATGGAGGAGCTCTGATTTCACTGGCAGAGGCACTACTGGCCGGTCCTTCGCTGTTTCTAGGGCGGTCCTACAGGCCTGATCTAAACACCCTATGAGCCGGATCTGGCCCCCAGGCTTTGAGTTTGACACCCCTGCTCTAGGTGGTGTGGAAAAGAATATGCTTCTAAAACATTCAAAATGAATATATTTGGACACTAAACTAGATCCAATTTGAATAAGGGGCTATATAATCTTTGACGCTAACCTTCTATTTCTTCATCATCACCATCATCATCAAATTTAAGTACCACCCAACTCCCAATGACCCTGGGTAGTTTACGAGTAAAAACATTATAAACAAGAAAAATATATAGTATAACAAAATGAAGAATGGAAGATTCTTCAGCAAAAATCCAAGCAGGAATGAAAAAGAAATGAACCAACACAACGAAGGGAACTCCAACCACCCTTGTCAAAGTCTGGGCGAAGAACAAAATGGGAGGGTGGGGGCCATTCACATCTCAGAGGGAAACTCATTCCAGAAGACATGCATTGCTACAGAGAAGGTGTATTTCCAGGTTTCCAATAAATGGCATTATTTAATCAAAGGATATCAGAAAGCACCCTGCCAGATCAAATCAGCTGTGCTGATAACTATAGCAGACATGATTTTTTTTTTTTTACTAATTTTCTCAAATGCATGCTCAGGTAATATAGTCATAATGTATAAGCTGCATCATTTTCTTTTTGCATTTATATGAAGATACCGCAATATCTCAAGAGTGATTTCAGTAGCCATCTTTTTTGTTTAATAAACAATTGTGTTTGTTGCCACAACAAGGGAGAGAGAGTGGGCTAATATGGATTTAATGCTTTGAATGTTCTAATACTGTCATGTGCCCAAAGTCACCATGTGGAGTTGGGCAGCCATATAATTTGGGTGATCAAAAAAAGCAGATCCTAAAGAAAAGGTAAATAACACATTTCATCCAATAACACGATCTCCCTAACAAGTATCCTGAGAAACAGTACTTACAGCGATAACCTGAAGTTGAGATTGAATGGAGAAAAGAAACATAGTTTTTCATACACCCAGAGTTTCTCACACTAAAGAGAAGTTACAACGAGGTAAGAAGCTAGTGTTACAGGTAGTGTTACAGTTGGGCTCAGGGCTGAAGAAAAAGAAAAATGGTTA